>NC_041004.1:13405381-13503543 GCF_004193775.1 Glycine soja | reverse complement strand
TTTTCACTACCTAAACATACATATATATATTTTGTGAGGTATGACTACCTTCCGAGCTTGCGCTTGTTTTATTAAATCCCAGGATCATAAGCAACTAGGTGCGTCCTACTATAAAAAGTGATCAAATAACAAGCATAGATTCAAAAGGTACTAGGTTGCCTCCTAGTAGCGCTTCTTTAACGTCTTTAGCTGGACGCCTTATGACTTGTCGGTCACTGACCTAGTACTTTGCTTACCTTTGGCTTTGGACTTGGTCGCCTATGGGTCGGCCATGTGTTGTAGGCAACGCTCTAACTTTTTTGTGGATGAGCAGAGGTGAACTCTAAAGGTGGTGGCGATGCGTCTATTGCCCGCTACCGGCCATCCTAATGCTACTGTGGTGTCTCGCCCTGCGTCTGCCTGGGGGCGCAGTACCTCTTGATGAAAGCTCGATTAGTAGGGGGCCTGATGCCCTTGCTGGAGGTGACAGGTACTCCGTAGAACTGACAGAGACCCGTAATTAGAGCTGACAACTCCAAGACCCTGTTGGACTTCTTCGAGTCCACTGGGTGTCTTGCAGGTGCGATCCCTGCAAACAATTGATGAAATCAGAAATCAGTTGAGCGATGTGCATACTTACCTATGATGACATAACTTTGCCGGGGGGGTACGGGCACCCTGTAGGACTGATAGAGGCCCGTAACCAGAGCTGGAAACCCCAGGGCCCTGTTGGACTTTTCCGGGTCCACTAGGTGTCTTGTAGGTGCGATCCCTGCAAACAATAGATGGTATCAGAAATCAGTTGAACTATATGCATACTTACCCATGTCGGGACGACACAGACCAACTGATACTTTTGCAGGGGGAGATTGGCGTTGCGGTCGCTGGGCAGAATGTTGCTAAGTAGCAATGTCATCTATATCTGTGTAAGAGTGGTCATGTTGGTGCGCATGATCCGCACTCGTCTCTTTGCAGCGGCACGGGTGAAATCTTGCCCCGGTATGCATAGTAGTTGTGTGATAGCCTACCTCTCTGGTTGTGCTCGCACAGCTGGCCCTCCTCCAATATCAGGGGGTGGCCCAGGAACCGTTAAAAGGAAACTACTGGTCCCTTAACCGGGAGTGCAAGTCTCGGTTAAGCATTTAAGGACAGAGGACCTTAAATTATCTTAAGGTGTGGATATGGAGCCCACTGAAAGTGAGGACGCGTAGTCCTCTAAAGGCGAGGGCGTGTAGCCCTCTGAAGTTCAGGACGTGTCGCCTTTCGAAGGCGAGGGAGTGTAGTCCTATGATGGCAAGGACGTGCAATCCTCTGAAGGTGAGGGCATGCCCCCCTTTGAAAATAGGGAACATGTAGTCCTCTGATGGCGAGGACGTGTAGTCCTCTAAAGGTGAGGACGTGTAGTCCTCTGAAGGTGAGGGCATGTAGCCCTACAAAGGTGAAGGCACATGACCCTTTGACGGCGAGGACTTGTAGTCCTCTGAAGTTGAAGGTACATGACCCTTTGAAGGCGAGGACGTGTAGTCCTCTGAAGGTGAAGGTAACTAGTACCCAAGGTGAGGGCGTGTAGCCCTCTCAAGGCGAGGACTTATAGTCCTCTGGAGGTGAGGGCGTGCAGCCCTCTGGTGGTGAGGACGTGTAGTCCTCTCAAGGCGAGGAAGTGTAGTCCTCTAACGGTGAGGGTAACTAGTACCCAAGGTGAGGGCATGTAGCCCTCTCAAGGCGAGGACATGTAGTCCTCTTGAGGTGAGGGCATGCAGCCCTCTGATGGTGAGGACGTGTAGTCCTCTCAAGGCGAGGACGTGTAGTCCTCTCAACGGTGAGGGTAACTAGTACCCAAGGTGAGGGCGTGTAGCCCTCTCAAGGCGAGGACATGTAGTCCTCTGGAGGTAAGGGCGTGCAGCCCTCTGATGGTGAGGACGTGTAGTCCTCTCAAGGCGAGGACGTGTAGTCCTCTGACGGTGAGGGTAACTAGTACCCAAGGTGAGGGCGTGTAGCCCTCTCAAGGCGAGGACATGTAGCCCTCTGGAGGTGAGGGCATGCAGCCCTCTGATGGTGAGGACATGTAGTCCTCTCAAGGCGAGGACGTTTAGTCCACTGACGGTGAGGGTAACTAGTACCCAAGGTGAGGGCGTGTAGCCCTCTCAAGGCGAGGACGTATAGTCCTCTGGAGGTGAGGGCGTGCAGCCCTCTGATGGTGAGGACGCGTAGTCCTCTCAAGGCGAGGACGTGTAGTCCTCTAACGGTGAGGGTAACTAGTACCCAAGGTGAGGGCGTGTAGCCCTCTCAAGGCGAGGACGTATAGTCCTCTGGAGGTGAGGGCGTGCAGCCCTCTGATGGTGAGGACGCGTAGTCCTCTCAAGGCGAGGACGTGTAGTCCTCTAACGGTGAGGGTAACTAGTACCCAAGGTGAGGGCGTAGAGCCCTCTCAAGGCGAGGACTTATAGTCCTCTGGAGGTGAGGGCGTGCAGCCCTCTGGTGGTGAGGACGTGTAGTCCTCTCAAGGCGAGGACGTGTAGTCCACTGACGGTGAGGGTAACTAGTACCCAAGGTGAGGGCGTGTAGCCCTCTCAAGGTGAGGACATGTAGTCCTCTGGAGGTGAGGGCGTGCAGCCCTCTGATGGTGAGGACGCGTAGTCCTCTCAAGGCGAGGACGTGTAGTCCTCTCAACGGTGAGGGTAACTAGTACCCAAGGTGAGGGCGTGTAGCCCTCTCAAGGCGAGGACGTATAGTCCTCTGGAGGTGAGGGCGTGCAGCCCTCTGATGGTGAGGACCCGTAGTCCTCTCAAGGCGAGGACGTGTAGTCCTCTAACGGTGAGGGTAACTAGTACCCAAGGTGCCACCCTTATGAGAAAGCAAGAGATCGACTCATCGAGAGGGCTGGTCATCCCAAATCCACAAGATTTGGACATTAGATGTAGGAAATCTATGCAGTTAACATGATCTTTAGGGATGCAGATGCATGCAACCTTTGTCGTGAAACTTGGTAAATGCGGACTTCATATGAAACAATGCAATGTAATGGAAAGTTGTACAATGTTCATGACATTCTTTCCCTATTTTGTGATTTTGATTTTGATTTAATTTTTTTGGAAAACACAGATTGACTGTCCTTTTGAAAGAGGTGATAATTCATGCAACCTCATCCTATCTTTTTGCAAATCTCTCCGGGAACTCCCTCAGAGTGTATGTTCTTTTTGATTTAGTCACTTGACCGTTTTGGAGTGACGGGAATGGAGTCGTTTGATAATTAATCAATCTATTGAAATCCCAGGGTTTGTCCCCTTTTTTTTTGTTAAAAACCTCGATGGGTGAGAACTTTTGATCGGCCCCTATGTTCACTTGAGGCTCATGAACGGTGCCCCTCATTGCCCCAGTGTAAGGCTTTGAGGTACCAATCGTTGTCTTTCGTCATGACCTTGTAGGAGGGAACCTATTGGGTGAGAACTTCTAATCTGCCCCTAGGTTCGCTTGAGGTTTTTGCATGGTGCCTTTCGTTGCCCCAGTGTAGGGCTTAGAGGTACCAAGTGTTGTCTTGTTTTCACGACCTCGTAGTGAGGAAGAATGAAAGAAGCAGTTGATTCTTGCAAAAAGAATTTTCTAAGGACGAGAAATAGTTGAAGGATCTTTCAGTTGATGGATTAAGTCAAATGACTCCTATGTAGAAGCAAGATGTTTTGATGTCTTGATGATGCTAAAAGGATCAAGTGCTTCTAAGTTTTATCCAAGAAAATCAAGATATATGATCAAGTTTGATCTCTTTAGAATCTTTAGGAAGAAGTTTCCAAATTGAAACAAACAAAGGTTTGACCAAAGAATTCTATCATTTCAATTTGAGATTTTCTCTCTGGTAATCGATTACCAGTAGTTAAAAATGTTTTTATTCAAATTTTTAAAACCTGTAATCGATTACGTAAGTCTTGTAATTGATTACCAGAGGGGATTTTCAGAAAATAATTTCCAAGAGACATATCTATTCAAATGTTTTATGAACGGCCATTCAAATGTTTTAAAGAGAGTTTTTATTGCCCAAACAGTTTTATCCTCTCGAAAGATCAAGAGTATTTCTGAACTGAAATGTCTTATCCTCTCAAAAAGATTCCTTGGTCAACCACTTGCATCTCAATAAGGAATTTTGATTGGTCTTCATTGTACAATCTATCTCTTTTACGAGAGACCTCTTCTTCTCTTCTTCTTATTTCTGAAAAGGGATTAAGAGACCGTGGGTCTCTTGTTGTAGAGGATTCCTGAACACAAGGGAAGGGTTATCCCTGTGTGCATTGTTAATCCGAAAAGAGAGATTGATAGTTCAATTGGGGAATAGTCTTTCCATCTTAATTCAACCCCCCTTTTTCTTAAGGTAACTGAGGCCATTTGTCCAACATCCTATTCTTGATAACTCACTTCTCTCTAAAAAGACAAAATGAGGTCACATGAACGTCTATATTTTTACTTGAAAACACAGTCAATCAAATGCCTTTTTATTTTTTATTTTGAAACTTATTTTTTATTTTGAAACTTATTTGTTTTGAACTTTGCTCGTTGTTTTACGGCACCCCCACCAACGTGCAAGATGAGTAATCTCTGATTGAACGGTCTTGGAAGTCAACACTCAGGAGCGCAGGTTGCTTGAGCAAACAGACCAATGGCTTACACCCACATTCCGGTGAAAGTTGAATAAGCAAACATGCGTTTGTGAGAGGATGAGGGACAAAGATATCAACTTTATCCATTTCATTTAACATTGTAGCTGTGGTTTACAATAATGGCATAAACTTGGAAACCCTGATGAGTCATTAGGGACACCTAACAATAGCTTTCAAAATTGCCCCATGTGTGGCATCTCTTGTCAATGTCAGGATTTACACGAAATTCTCCTCAAATTTCAGCCAGCCCGCATCAATTAGACCTTGCACCTTACGCTTCAGAGCCCTACAATGCTCAATGGAACGCCCCGAGGCTTCTCCGTGACAAGCACACATTGCGTTCGAGTCGTATTCTCGGAGAAATGGAGGTTGATGAACCTTGGCTAGGGTTATGGCTACCATTGAATTATCAAGTAGATATGGGATCAAGTTTAGCATATGACAACGGAATTTGGGGTGAACCCTACAGGCTTTTTGCTGCAAAATTCCTTTTTGTTGGTGTTTTTTTTTTTGGTTTGTGCTAAAGGTGGTCTTCGTCATTGGAAGTGCGGTAGACAGACTTTGTGGTTGATTTAGGGATGGCCTTTGTGGATAACTGGGTGGTGGGGTAAGGAGGAGGTTTATTATTGGCTGAGTAATGACATTGTTGGGTTGGTGGGAAACTTGGCCGTATAGGAATGGCAGTCACAGCATGGGTTTCTCCCTCTTTCTCACCCTCTTCATTTGCCCCAATTTTCTCAGTCGTCCTAGTAGGATGATCAAATTTGCCTCTTTTCGGATCCACTTCGATCTTTTTGCTGGCGAAGACCAAATCTGTAAAACTTGAAGGTGTGTAACCCACCATTTTTTCATAGTAGAACACCGGTCACGTGTCTACTATCATTGTGATAATCTCTTTCTCTGTTTTTGGGGGTGCTACTTGAGTTGCCAAGTCTCTCCATATTTGGGCGTATTCTTTGAAAGATTCGTGCCCCCTTTTTGCACACTTTTTGTAGTTGCATCCTATCCGGAGCCATATCAGAATTGTACTGACACTGCTTAATGAAGGCAACCATTAGGTCCTTCCAAGAATGGACTCAAGAAGGTTCCTAAGTTAGTATACCAGGCGACAGTTGTCCTAGTAAGACTTTCTCAGGAAAAATGTATCAGCAGTTTCTCATCTTTTGCGTATGCCCCCATCTTCCGACAGTACATCTTTAGATGGTTCTTGGAGCGAGTAGTCCCCTTGTACTTGCCAAAGTCCGGCACCTTGAACTTGGGAATGACCATGTTTGGGTATTAGGAACAACTCTTCTAGGTTAGCAAAGGCATAATCTTCACCTCCTTCAATGGCCCTGAGCCTTTCCTCTAGATGATCCAACTTTCCCATTCCTGCCATAGTCATGAGGGTTTTTAACCGCTGTGGAATGCAAGAGGTGCAGTTGTGGGTGATACTGAGGGCCCTCCAAAGGGTTTTGTAGGGGTATACCACCAACTGCTTGCCCTTCAGTGGTATATCCGAGCCAAGGCTCGAAGTCGGCTAGATTGTGACAGGGAATTTCATGGGTCTCTTCCACGGTTTAAGAGACATGTGCATGATCAGTTTGGGGTTGGTGGCTTTCAATGGGTATAGGAGTGGAGTTATTGACATTCTTATTGGGAGTGTACGCCACATTGGGTGGCGTATAGTTGAGAGGCAAGCCATATGACGGGAAGGCGTGCTCGTTTTGAATTTGCACATCATGGGGGCCGCCCGTACTTCCTAAATCTTTGCCTACCATATTTGAGGTTGGATGATTCATTTGCTTGAGGCCGGATGGGGACGTCGGGTTCACCTTAGCAACAACGCTGGTAGCGGCAATTGCAACCGCATTGGCTTCCATTATCTTCTTCACGCTCATCATGGCCTCCATCATTGTGGCCATTTTCTCTTTAATGGCCTCCATGTCGGCCTTCATCTTCTCTTGTATCTCCTCTACTTCACCCATTACTCTAGCTCTAGCACGAGTTCGGTAAGGGCGTCGTAAAGCGTGTCCCTTTCTTTTTTATAACAATGATTAAGTTCATTTTATTTTATTTTTCAAGGAAAGAATGCAACGAGCAATGCAACCAATGAAAAGCATGGATGCATGCGAATGATGTACAATTGAAGTATTGCGAATTTTTACGCAAGATATGGGGTTGAATCAATTTAGATTTTCAACATGGTCCATGACATCTTTGTCAAGGTGAAACTGGAAGTAACAAGGACATCAATAATCCTAAATATGTTTGGCAGTAGATGAAGCAGTGATGTGACTCGATTCATCTTTTGCCCCAATTTTGCAAGACGGTTACTTCCATATTTCAACTTGACTTGATGAACCTTTTTGTAAAAGCATGAGCTTGGTTCAACCCTATAATCCAAGGAATGGCAATTCTGATCGCCAATACTTCAACAACATCTCATAGGGATGAATGACTCGGGCATACTTTAAGCTTATGCACGGAAAATGTAATTATGAAATTGAGATGCCCGAAGAAACACCATTTCCTAGTTAACCATGCATTAGGTACCATGTTCAATTATTTTGTTTTTAAGTGAAACGGGTTTATGATCCCAACATGGTTGGCTCGTGGTGCCTAACACATGAAACTAAGAATGTAGTATGAAGTTTCACGCTTCCCCCTTTTTTGTTTTTGTTTTGTAGAGGAAAACGCAAGGATGAGCAAACATGAAAACAAATGGTATGCAATTTTGCAGATCAAAAAGTTTGTTGAACGCATATGCATGATGATGCCATGACTCATGCAAAATGTGAGGCTGGAATATGATAACGGACAAATGCAGGATATGTCCATTATGATGTTATGAAGAGATGCTTATGCGATGCATGATATGAATGCATTTTACGGACACGAGAGCCCGGAAAATTATCTCTTCTTACTTGTGAATTTGGGGGTGCAGTGCCCCATGTGTACAATTAAGAAGGTGATATGGACCTTCCGGCTTCCCGTGACAAAGGACGAGACCAACATACAATGCATGCTAGAGATAAAATGCGGGAGTGACTTGATTCGCACTGATTTTTGGAGTAAAAACGTGGGATAAACTCATTTTATTCAAAAAGTTATAACTAGTCAAGATCTGAGCGACAATACAAACTTCCTAGCGGTTTCTAATCATATGGTCCATTAAGTCTATCATATGTTGACAATAGCTGAGAAGTCCGTGGATCTTCTTGGGGGCGGAGTAGGTGTCCGCCATTGCTTTGGCCTTGGCTAGCAATCGGGGAAGTTCTTGACTCCTGTTCAAAGTAAGAGCAAATCGGTCCGTCCACATTGTTGCCTCTTGGTGCCATGAATCAATTACCCTCTCCCTTGCTTCGCTTTCTGCTGATATCTTGGCGTACTCATCCTCTAGCCTTTGCTCGTGAATCGCCGCTAGATTTAGCTTCTCTTTGCACTCATCGATGACGGCCCACATATTCCCTTCAGTCTCGCTTAACTGTTGGGACAAATTTCTTTTCGACCTAAGGTAAGCCTTTAGCTCGTCCTTCAAGATCATGCCTTTGACCCGTGATGATTCCTTTCACCTCTTCGGAGCTTGAGCTTACTATTGCTGCCCTATAAAGCCCCTCAAAACTTTGCTGGCACGTGTTCTTCCTTTTGGGCCTTCTTGGTTTCTCGTTCCAAGGCATCAGCGGTGGCCATATTGACGTCCCTTAGTTCATCATACTCTTTTCAGACTTTGATGGCTATGGACTTGAACTTCTCTTCGACTACTCGGGCTCTTTCAAGCTCTGCCTTTAGGGCTTGTACCTCATCACTTTCTTCCGAAGCTTTAACCTCATCGTCCCTCACAGTCTTTAGATTTGGGAGCCAATCCAATCCTTGTGTTCGGACTCTCAGCCACTTATGATAGCCGCCGATGATCCCATTACTGCTTCCCCTAAGCTCTCTGTCCTTTCTTCACGCCGCATCCCATGCCTTGCGAACTCCTTGGAGTACCCTCGCGTTGTGGTCACTAAAACCCCGTGCGATGAAAGGCGTGATGCTTTCGTCTAATGGCACTCCTCTCATGGGGTAGCCAAGCTGTCTTATGGTGAGAACGGGATTATAATTAATACAACCCCTTGTTCCCATTAAGGGAACATTTGGACATCCTTCGCATGAAGATAGAATCTTGATTCTTCCTTCCTTCTAGCGAGGGAACCAATTAACAGACGCCCCTCCATGCTAGCCAAGAGTTGGTCCCAATCCGCCTTTCCTTTTTCGACGCACGAGCGGTGACCTTGTAGCGGATAGACGGGCCTACCTTCTAGGAGAAAAAGGTGTGAAACTAACCACACATAGAGAGCCAGTGCACAACAAACAATTCTTGCGCTGCTCTTTTCACATCCCCGGTCGAACGTGTCATATAGGTCGGCTAGCATAGCGACAACCGGGCTTTCCTTGTGGTTATGATAGGCGAGAAAAGCGTCGATCGCTGCCAGGTCCACCAACCCATCCACATTCGAAAAGAGGACTCCTCCAAAGATCAACAGTGCGAGAACGTCTATGAACGGGGCCCATTCATTTCTACCTGCCAAGATTCTTGCTTTTGCCTCCAAACATTTTCTCGGTATCTCGACCACCCCATTTTCGACTTGCCTTTGGCGGTCTAATTCCTGCGCCGAGATTTGGACTTTTTTAGAAATTCTGGCTAATGAGGGGTAGAACCCTGAGAAGAGGTATGGTTTCCTTCCCCCTAGAGGACATCCTAGGATCTCTTCAAATTCTTCCACCATTGGTGATAGCTGGAAGTCCCCAAAGATGAAGCACCTCAACGGCTGATCATAACACTGGGCGAGGGAGGCAATTGGTTCCATGGAGACTTCTACCCTAGCTAGGTCCCAAATGCTTACCATAGGCTTTGCGGAAGGCTTGCCGTTGAAGTTGACCCATTAATTGCCCGAACTTTCGTAAACTGGTGACCTCTAAGCTCTTGATTTTGACTTGATAAAACCTCTTTTTAAGCGAAGGCTTTTGACTTGATCCCATGTTTTACTAAAGTGAAATAAAATCTAGTGCGAATCAAAACTCCGACATCTATCATGGGTGGAATGGATGAATGCATGAAGGAATGCATATGACACGGATGCAATTTATGAATACGGGAGCTCGGGAAATTGTCTCCTTCTTAGATACAACGTCTTGGGGTAGCAAAGTGCCCAACGTATGTATTTAAGAAGGTGACACGGACCCTCCGTTGGTTTGCCCAAGAGAGGGGATTAAGACGGAACCCGCACATGATGCACATGCGAAAGGTACAATACGGGGATGTACATAGTATGATAATATTCACTGAACATAAGCAAACGGGTATATGATACTTATGCATGGCAGTGTGAAAAATGGCACGCAGCGTGTTTGCTCCGTGCCCCTATTTAAGGGACCTATAAGGGAGAGAACTAACTAGGCTTTTAGCAATAATCCCCAAGGTAGTCATATCTCTCTTGATGGTTTCTAGAGGTATCATCCCCTTCGAAGAACATACTGCAGCAGTAGGGACTACTAGCAACAATAAGTTTTCAAAGAGAAAAGCTCTAGATGAGGGTTCACTGTAATCAAGCAAGTCGGAGACCTAGCATGATCACAGATTCACCTCCACTCCTTATGTTCCCATGAACCCGGGTATAGGGCCCTTTTTCACTCACAGTGTGTGCAAATAGTGTTAGTGTTTGTGTGCATCAAATGAATAAATATTTACCTCATGCATACATTTTAAAACGCACTAAAAGCAACAAAGGGTTTATATACACAAGATCATAATAAAGGGAAACCAACAAAGGGATAAGTCACGGTAAAACATTGCACAAGATTAAATGGCCTAACTCTCTAAAAACAGTCCCCAGTGGAGTCGCCAACTGTCGCAACCTACCCTTCGGCGGGGGGGCGACGCGAGACTCGCGGGATGCGTGTTCCACGAAAGGAATACGCGCGGAGTCGCCACCAACGTTTATTTGAGGAAAACGTCGGAAAAACCGGAAAAGACGCGATCTACGAACTTTTTAAGTGAAAGGTTCGGGAGTTGTATTTACGCACGGGGAAGGTATTAGCACCCCATACGTCCGCCCCAAGGGACGGCAGCCTTTAATCGAATGTGCAAACATGACTTTGATTTTTTTATGTTCCCTTTTTATGTCTCTATGTCCTTTATACCCTTTTTATATTTTTCTTTTTGTGGTCGACAAGGGTGTTCCCCTTTGCTCCTACGTATTCCTCAATTTGCGATGAGGAAATCAGACCTACGTAGTTCTTTTTTATCAAGTGATTCTTTTTTACTTAAGTGGTGATCATTTTAAGGCGTTGGACTTTAAAAATGATCCATTTTACTTAGTGAGAAATTGAGATGACAAACTTCAAAAGCCTATTTTTGTGGACGAGCTTGACTAGGCGAATTGATTTTAGCCTTTAGTTTCACTTTAGTTATTAATCAATTCGATTAAGAATGAGAAATCCCAAAGAGAAAACGTCCGATTGATTTTCCGCTTTATTTTACTAAAAGATGCCTTTTTGATTATTATATTATTTTTTACCTTTTTTTTGATTTCCAACGCGGTTACGGCACGACCGAACGGTCGGAATTTATTCTAACCGAAGTTAATGGATAATACAATTCAAACGTTCGGTGGAAATTTATTTTATTTTTAAGTTAAGCGAGAAATGACTTAAGTAAAATGGCTTAAGCACGTCAACAGGGGGTATAAAAAGTAAACAAAACGAGAATAAAAATGCACGAAACACAATGTGGACCACTACGGGTGCATAGAATAAATCGAAAAGCTTGGTTCGAGGTACTTACCCGTTGAAGATCGAAGAACGATGAAGAACGAATGAAGAACGTCGAAGAACGGTTGAAACCTTTGCGAAATTCTTCACGGAAAACGTTACGGAAACGTTTCGGAAGCGCCTCGGCTTAGATTTTCTTCACGGAAACAATTTTTCCAAGCAAATTCGAAAGAGAGAGAAGTGCCTAAGGGGCTGACCCCCTTCCTTCTTGCCTTCCTCCCCTATTTATAGCAAAATAGGGGAGGTGGTTGCCGCCCAGCTCGCCCAGGCGAGCTCAGCTCGCCCAGGCGAGCAGGGTTGCTTCCTCCAGAAGCAACCGCCTTCTGGAGGAATATTCCGGAGGGCCCAAGTGGGCCTGGGTGCTATTTGCACCCCCATTTTTACTAAGTACACCCCCCTCTGCTGTTTTTTGGTGATTCTTTTTTCGTAAAGTTACAGAAACTTACGAATTTCGTAACGATACTTGTTTTCTTTCCGTAATGTTACGGAACCTTGCGGATTACATAATCATCCCCTTTTTGACTTACGGAATGTTACGGAACCTCACTTAATTATGCAACGATGCTTCCATTTGATTTCCGGTGTGTCACGGAAACTTACGGATTGTGCATCAATATTTTTTTGGTTTTTCAGCATGTCCTGGAATTTCACAAATTGCCTAATGATGGGTGCCAAGCACCTCACGAGGACCAAAGAATGGTCACACGTCATCGAGCAAAGGTCCCCGGACGAAATTAGGGTATGACACATGTCTTGTGCTAAATGTTGTTAACATGATTCTTGAGAGTTTCCACCGATTAAACTTGCTATAAAAGCTAGATTTGATTTTCTATGGTTCAAATTTCTTGTTCTTGTTCTTGAACCATGAATTGTGTTGAGTTTAGGTTCCTTTGAGTTTTGTCATTTTTTGTGGCTGAAACCTAAACCATAAAATTCTTACAAAAATATTAAAGTAGAAGAAAACCTCAAAAATCTAGAGTGACTTGTTCACCTATCGTAGTTTTGTCATAGAAGTCATGTCTAGTCATGAAACTTGTCACATAAGATTTCTTATGTTGTGCTGAATTTTATTTTCTTGTTTCTTTGTCTAACTCATTTTTTCATGAGTGTATGAAATTCTTTTAGCCTATTATTTGATTTGAGTCAAATCTTTCATGTTAATTAGTCCTTAATATGTTCACGCAAAATTCTTAGAGAGTCTTTGATTGTGAACCTTTTCTTGAACTTTTAGGTTTCCTTGTGATTGTATCTTTTGTGAATTTGAGTTTTGGTGATAGAATTGTTGGCTGAAATGTTGATCCTAAGTGAATATTGAACTCCTAAAACTGTGGTAAACAATCCTAGTGAGTTCAACATACATAGGAAGGTTGCAAGTAAGCCCAAGGCAATCAATATACCATGCTTAAAAAAAAATCGCTGGTGCTGGCAGCTTGGACATACAAACTTGTAAAAATTACTGAGAATTGGTTACTTCGAATTTTGAGCTGAAATTTTTTATTGAATTTTCTAGACATCAGGAAAAAAGATAGAAAAAAATAAACAAGTGATTTGGATAAAAGGAAAAAATAATAAAAATCACACAAGTTGGCAGAAAAATCAGTATCCAGGAAAAAAAAAATAGTGAAAGGGAAGTGTGCTTGTTGTTTTGGCTCAAAATTTATTCTATAATTGGTGCCTATGTTATACCAATCTTAGTTCCGAAATTTCAATTGAAAATTACTGTGAAAAAAAGTGCCAAAGCTAGAGGTTTGTTGAGTCTTTTTTTTTTTTGTTTTTTTACTCTACTCTAGAGCCATTCTAAGTTTCTCTTTGAGTCCTAGCTTGCTTCTATGTCCTTTTCATTGCTTTAATTGTTGAATAATCCTTGAAAAATTTTCTTGTTAAAACTCCATTGGTTTAGCTTTCATTTCATTTTTTTTGGTCTTTGGTTATTGCTTGTCTCTTTGTTTCCTTGTTTGTGGGTTGCCATATAGGGAATTGGAAGGAGGATTGGTGCCATCCCTTGAAGAATTTGAGTCAAGAAGCAAGGGGCCAACCACCTTAAGAGCTATTGGACTAAGAAGCACTCCAAATTGAGTGAATCACCAAAGAAAGAACAACCACCAAAATTGAGGACCTTTTTGTAATTTTGTAATTTACAATTTACTTACCTTCATTGCTTTCAATTTTTGTAACAAAAAGGCCTTTCATTGGAAGTGTGTTGGGAGCCTCCAATAGGTTACCAAAGTTCCATTTATGTAATAATTTTAGGCATTTTTTCCTTAGGATAGTGAGTGTTTTGTTGGGAACCTTGAATGTGGTCATCCAAACACTCTTAGGATTCGCCTAGTTTACATTTCTTGCTTACTTTCATTGCTTATTTCCTTTACCTTCCATTGTCAAACCGCCTAGATAGCTTTCCTTTTACCAATTAGTTTTTTTACCTTATCTTTCACACCTCTATTAGTGTTTATTTTGGCTAGTTTCAACCATAATTTCTTTTGCCTTTTGTTTTCAAACCTCCAACAAGAAAGAACCACAACATAGGAACCAACATGAGTCATCATTCATCTAGTGTTAATGGCGAGGGTAATAGTCATAAAGACCTTTTATCTAGAATCTTAGATGAGTTGAGTTCCCTCAACTTATGGAAAGAAAAACAAGAGAGAAAAGAAAAAGGAAAAAAAAAAGAGTGGAAGAAATAAGTCAAGATGAAAAATAATGAAAGAAATAAAAAGAGAAAAACATGTCTCCTATAGTAGTCATAACTCTTGCAAGAGCCTAAGTGAAGAACTTCGTGACTATTACGAAGGAAGGCATAGGTCACATCTTAGACCTCACTCCCATAGGAGAGAAAAGGAAAGAAAGCCTTAAGAGACTAAAATTAACCTCTCATACTTCCATGGGAAGGACAATGTAGAGGCTAACTTAGATTGGGAAATAAGGATAGAGCAACAACTTAAAAAGAAGTCTACTTCAAAATCTTATAGCTCTCACTCTTATCCAAAGAAAGACCAAGGTTAAGGCATCTTAGGGGTGACACCTTCTAAGCCCAAAGATGATAAGGGGAAGACAATAGAAAAGCAAGCCCCTAAGGCTAGTATGCAAGAGAAAACTAGTTCTATAAAGTGCTTTAAATGTCTTGGAAGAGGACACATTACTTCTCAATGCCCCACCACAAAAACCATGATTATGAGGGGCCAAGACATTTATAGTAGCCAAGATGAGGCTACTACTTCACCTTCCTCTAGTGAAAGTGAAGAAGCAAAAGGGGAAGAATCTAGTGAAGAAATCTACCCCCAAGAAGAAGGACAACCATTAGTGGTTAAAGAGAAGTGTAAGGAGGTAAGTGTCTCCTCCAAGAGTTTAGCTAAGAAGGAAACTCATTTTACAATAAAGACAAACATTAAAGAAACTTTCCCTCTTAGACAACCTCCACATTTTCTCTTTTGTAAAAAGACACTTGTTAGCACTGCCACACCTCTTGGGCTTGAGGTTATTCCTCAAGTAAAGGAGTTGTTGGATGAAGGTTTGGTTCGTAAGAGCTTAAATCCTTGTGCTTTGTTGGTGCCCAAAATAGGTATTATTAGGCACCAAATCCCTACAATAAGTGATATGATGAATTTGTTGAGTGTTGCAACCCTCTTTTGTAAAATCAGTTATGCACCCAACGTCTTCATGATTCATGTACATAGGGACTCATTAGGTAGGTTTGTTCTTATTTTTGGTTTCAATACAAACTTAGGTGCTCATATGGGACACCTTAGGTTTGTCATATTTTTTTGTAGGAATATTCAACATTAAAATATAGAAAAAGGTACGCTTTATTGCATTACTTTCCTTAATTTTTTAAATAGTGATCAAGGGGTTCCCAAGGACCCTAAGAGAATAAAGATCATTCCTGATTGGCCCACTCCACCAAGTATAAGGGAAATCTGGGGCTGCCATGACTTAACAAACTTTTACAAAAGGTTTGTCCCATATTTTTCTATACTTGTAGCACCACTCATTGAGTTGGTGAGGAACCATGTTCCCTCATGGGAAGATGTCCATGAAAGGAGTTTTCAGACCTTACCCTACTCTAACATACCCAACACCACTAATACATATGTTTTTATTCTTTTTACAGGTGTCAAGGGAAGGAGCCCAGAGTATGAAGAACCTCAGGATTTGAGGTCAAATCCATTCCAAGGTGGAGGGGATGATGCAATCCTACCCCCCAAGGGTATTGGATAGAAGACTCCAAGAGGCTTGGGCTAGAGCTACTAAAGAAGGCCCTAGGGTTCTCATGAACCTTAGGGTAGATTTTTGAGCCCATGGGTCAAGGTTGGATCCACTCTTCTTTGTAAATTTTAGAATAGGTTTTTCCTTTATTTAGGCCTTGTATTTTGACCATTCTAGTAGTATAGGGTTTTAGCCTTGTATTTCAAGGCATTTTGAGTAGTCTTTGTAGTAGGGACTTTTTTGTATTTTCATGTATTTTGTCAAGGAGGTGAGCTTAGTTTTTAGATGGGTGTGTGTAGCTAAGCTCTAGCTTCTCAAGGAAGTTTTCTCAAAGAAGCTTCTCAAGGAAGTTTTCTTAAGAAAGCTTCTCAAGGAAGCTACCTAGTCTACAAATAGAAGCATGTGTAACACTTGTTGTAACTTTGATGAATGAGAGTCTTGGGAGACACAACTCAAAGTTCAACTTCTCTCCCTTTTTCTTCCTTCAATTTCGTGCTCCCCCCTCTCTCTTTCTCTCCCTCTTTCTTCTCCTCCATTGAAGCATCCTCTCCAAGCTTCTTATCCAAGGCTCATCTTGGTGGTAAAGCTCCTTCTTCCATGGCTTATTCCTTAGTGGATGGCGCCTCCTCTCACCTCTTCTCCTTTGTCTTCCGCTGCTTCTCCATGGTGGAAAATCACCATTAAAAGACCTCATTGAAGCTCAAAGATCCAGCCTCCATAGAAGCCCTACAAGCAAGCTTCGATCAGATCGGTTAGTTTTTCTTAAGGATTGGATGCAATTTTTGTACCCTTATGTATCCCTTTTGATATTATATATGTGTGAATCTTTTCTACTCATTATTGGCGATTTCATTCTACTTGTAATGCTTGCTTCTATTTGATCACTAGTGTCATGGAATTGGATTTTGAGTGAGGCTAGAAAGTAATCTTAGAATTTGAATGGAATGACTTTACTCTTTACATTATGTTGCTAGGAATAAAGCATAACATTTTGATTGCAAAAAGCATGAGAATATAATTCTAATGCTGGGGTATTTACTTCATATGCGAGGGATTGATATTTGGTAAATATTCTTAGACCTCAAGTGTGAGGAATCGACTTGGGGTAACTTAATGTGTGCATCAGTAATGTTAGAAAATGATTCACATATGTTAATATTATTAGGATACTACGGGTATGAACAAGGAAATCCAATCCTGTTTTCTTGAATTAATTAAAGTCATTATTATTTTTTTTGTAATTTACGTACTTTTGACACACTAAATTTTGTTATTTCCATTGTTTTCGTAAATCCGTTATTTTCACTATCCTTTTAATTTCAGTTATCTTTAGTTAGTTAAACCAAAACCAATGACATTTGATTAAATTTGTACATAACTATTGAACTAATAACCTTTATCTGAATGAATTAAGTAACTCAAATCCCTGTGGAGACGAACTCTTTTTCCTTCTTTACAACTTTCTTAGAGGAATACCCTATTTTTTCGTCTCCTTGACCTTTGGAGCTAAGGCCTTACTATCCTTTTTTTTTCTTTTGTTTTCTAAATTTTCCTCATCCCTCTTGTCCTTCATTGTAAGTTGATCCTTAGCTACCTGTGAAGGTGTTCGAGGATGCAACACAAATTTAGTGCCAAGATGGGTGAGGGAGGCCATTGTAAATGATCTCCTTATCAAATTGCCATGGCCTTCCTAAGAGAATATTCCATGCCTCCATGGGAACTATATCACAAATAACTTCATCCTTATATGTCCCAATGGAGAAAGGTACCTTCACTTGTTGGTTAACTATCATTTCCCCTTGCTCATGCTCCATTGAAGTTTATAAGGTTTTGGGTGGGGAATGATAGTGAGGTTCAACTTGGAAACTAATCTTGTGCTACAAAAATTGCAACAAGTTCCACTATCCACAATGAGAGAAAAAGTTTTATCTAAAACTTTGCATCTAGTATGAAAGATGTTCTCTCTTTGGGATTGGGATAGATCACAAGATTGACCTCCAAAGAGCCTTCTAACCATTAGGAGGTCACCTTCTTCATGGGGGTAGACTTCCTCACTAGAATCTTCACCCCTTGCTTCATCTTCACTTCCATTAGAGGATGGGGAAGAAGTAGTCTCCTCTTGACTATTATAAATGTCTTTCCCTAACAAGGGAAGTCCACCAATAGAGGGCATACCCTTGGAAGCTAAGTGTAGCAAATGGAACTTTTCTCTCTTCACTAATATGATGGCAAGCAAAGAGTTGTTCAACCTTTATTTCCCAATCTAGGTAGGCCGAAAAATTATATTTTCCATGGAAATACGGGAGGCTAATGCCTCTCGAGACCTTCTATCATTTTCTCTTCTCTGGGAGTAAGGTATAGTATGGGACCTATGCCTCCCTCCATAGTAGTCAGTTAACTCTTCACTTAAACTTTTACAAGACTCATGACTACCATAGGAAGCATTTCTTCCTCTTCTTAATTCTTATATTGATTTTCTTCTTTCTTCCTCTTCTATTTTCTCTCTTTCATCTTGACTTATTTCTTCCTTTCTTTTTTCCCCTTTTTCTTTTCTCTCTTATTTTTCTTTACACAATTTAAGGGATCTCAACTCATCTAATATCCTATAAGGGGTCCATAGGAGTGGAACGTTCACCATTAACACTAGATGAAGAATGAAGACTTATGTTGGTTCCTAAGTTGTGGTTCTTTGTTGTTTGGGGTTTGAAAACAAAAGGTAAAAGAAACTATGGTTGAAACTAGCCAAAATAAACACTAAAAGAGGTGTGAAAGATAAACTAAAAACTAATTGGTAAAAAGCAAGTTGTCTAGGCCATTTGACAACAGAAGGTGAAGGAAATTTAAAGCAAGCTCGATGGTTTCCTATGTCAAGGCTTGGATGACCCTTTGGAGGTCCCAACTGGCTCTTCACTTAGTCTACACACAAATAGAGGTTTAGGTGGTCTCTTGGAGACTCCCCATATGATGCAGCTCCATGTGGAGCTTGTAGGCCTTGGATCTTCTTCATCAATGGAATCCTTGGCTTCTTGAAGATCAATGGCAGCATAATGGAAAAGGAAGAAAGATGATTGGAGATGCCACTACAAGGAGAAGATGAATCAAGAAGAAGCTCACCACCAGAAGAAGCCATGGATAAGAGCTTGAAGGTAGGAGAAGATGAGTGGAGGGAGAGGGAGAGAAGAAGCACAAAATTTTATGCCTCATATAAGGTCTGAACTTTGAAGTGTAATTCTCAAATTATCAAAGTTGAAAAAATGCACACACATGGCCTCTATTTATAGCCAAAGTGTCACACAAAATTGGAGGGAAATTTGAATTTCTATTCAAATTTCACTTGAATTTGAAATTGAATTTGTAGAGCCAAATTTTGAAGCCAAAATTTCACTAATTATGATTAGTGAATTTTAGCTATGGTTTAGCCCACTAATCCAAGATCAAGTCCAAGATTCTCCACTAAGTGTGCTTAGGTGTCATGAGGCATGTAAAGCATGAAGGACATGCACAAAGTGTGACTATATGATGTGGCAATGGGGTGTAGCAAGCAAATGCTCACCTCCCCCTCTAAAATTTAATTGGATTGGGCTTCTCCCAGTTCAATTAAATTTATTTCCCAACACACACATCAAATATTCACTTAATGCATGTGAAATTACAAAATTACCCCTAATACAAAAACTAGTCTAGGTGCCCTAAAATACAAGGGATGAAAATCCTACATTTCTAGGGTACCCTACCTAAATTATGGAGCCCTAAATACAAGGCCCAAAAATAAGTAAACCTTAATCTAGTACGTACAAAGATAAGTGGGCTCATACTTTGCCCATGAGCCCTAAATCTACCCTAAGGCTTATGAGAATCCTAGGGCTTTCTCTTGCATCTCTGGCCCAATCTTCTTGAAGTCTTCTATCCAATGCCCTTGGGGGTAGGATTGCATGACCATACACCCCTGAAGAATATCCAAATACAAGAAATTGCAATAGAAAAAAATTTAGCACTCAATTATTCTATTACAACAAATTTAACAAAGCAATTAAGGTCTTCAAATTTGTCTTCAATGCTTGTTTCATTGAAAATAATGTACAATTTTGAAGCAAATACCCCTTGTTCAACGCTTCCCCTATTTCAATTTTATGTTTTGCTGAGAATAATGCTTAGTGACTGTCGCAACCTACCCTTCGGCGGGAGGGCGACGCGTGACTCGCGGGATGCGTGTTCCACGAAAGGAATACGCGCGGAGTCGCCACCAATGTTTATTTGAGGAAAACGTCGGAAAAACCGGAAAAGACGCGATCTACGAACTTTTAAGTGAAAGGTTCGGGAGTTGTATTTACGCACGGGGAAGGTATTAGCACCCCATACGTCCGTCCCAAGGGACGGCAGCCTTTAATCGAATGTGCAAACGTGACTTTGGTTTTTATGTTCCCTTTTATGTCCTTATATCCTTTATACCCTTTTTATATTTTTCCTTTTTTGTGGTCGACAAGGGTGTTTCCCTTTACTCCTACGTATTCCTCAATTTGTGATGAGGAAATCATACCTACGTAGTTCTTTCTTATCAAGTGATTCTTTTTTACTTTAAAAGGTGATCATTTTAAGGCGTTGGACCTTGAAAATGATCCATTTACTTAGTAGGAATTTTAAATGATAAACTTCAAAACCTATTTTTATGGACGAGCTTGACTAGGCGAGTTGATTTTAGCCTTAGTTTCACCTTAGTTATTAGTCGATTCGATTAAGAATGAGAAATCCCAAAGAGAAAACGTCCGATTGATTTTCCGCTTTTTTTTACTAAAAGATGTTTTTTTTTATTATTATATTATTTTTTACCTCTTTTTTTTTATTTCCAACGTGGTTACGGTACGACCGAACGGTCGGAATTCATTTTAACCGAAGTTAACAGATAATACAATTCAAACGATCGGTGAAAATTTATTTTATTTTTAGGTTAAGCGAGAAATGACTTAAGTAAAATGGCTTAAGCACGTCAAAAGGGGGTATAAAAAGTAAATGAAATGAGAATAAAATTACACGAAACACAATGTGGACCACCATGGGTACATAGAATGAATCGAAAAGCTTGGTTCGAGGTACTTACCCGTTGAAGATCGAAGAATGATGAAGAACGAATGAAGAACGTCGAAGAACGGTTGAAACCTTTGCGAAATTCTTCACGGAAAACGTTACGGAAACGTTTCGGAAGCGCCTCGGCTTAGATTTTCTTCACGGAAACAATTTTTCCAAGCAAATTCGAAAGAGAGAGAAGTGCCTAAGGGGCTGAACCCTTTTCTTCTTCACTTCCTCCCCTATTTATAGCAAAATAGGGGAGATGCTTGCCGCCCAGCTCGCCCAGGCGAGCCAGGTTGCTTCCTCCAGAAGCAACAGCCTTCTGGAGGAATATTCTGGAGGGCCCAAGTGGGCCTGGGTGCTATTTGCACCCCCCATTTTTACTAAGTACACCCCCTCTGCTTTTTTTTTTTGTGATTCTTTTTTTGTAAAGTTACGGAAACTTACGAATTTTGTAACGATACTTGTTTTCTTTCCGTAATGTTTACGGAACCTTACGGATTACATAATCATCCACTTTTTGACTTACAGAATGTTACGGAACCTCACTAATTATGCAACCATGCTTCCATTTGATTTCCGGTGTGTCACGGAACCTTTACGGATTGTGCATCAATATTTTCTTTTGTTTTTTTCGGCATGTCCCGGAATTTCACAAATTGCCTAATGATGGGTGCCAAACACCTTACAAGAACCAAAGAAAAGTCGCATGTCATCAAGCAAAGGTCCCCGGACGAAATTAGGGTATGACAGTTGCCCCTCTTTACTTGTCTTTTATTGGAAATAAAAGGAAAGTAAAGATAAGACACTAATTTCGTTCCTCTCGGTTGACGAGAGTCGCGGGTGACCATAAAATTTCCGCATGCAAATGACTCGTTGTTCCCGGGGGAACAAAAGGTGCAGAAGATGGTGTCAGTCCCTGCCTGCTATCAAGCGTTCTGTCTTACAGATAGCAAAAGAATGTTTATACGGATAACCACTCGGGTATTTCCGCCCGTCAGCGTGACTCAAAAGTCAGTATGACAGATCTTGTAAGTGCGGAAGATGATGTAAATCTCCGTGTGTCAACGGGCTTATCGGCCGCGATTGATGAAGGGTGCAGAATGACCAAATTTTGTCTCTGCGTGCCATCGGACACGACTGTGTCTGAATCGCAAAGGGGTGCGGAATGACCAAATTTTGTCTCCGCATGTCATCAGGCCCGCCACCTCTAGATGACAAAGGGTGCAGAATGACCAATTTTTGTCTCTGCGCGCCATCGGACACGGCTGTGTCTGAATGGCAAAGGGGTGCAGAATGACCAAATTTTGTCTCCGCATGTCATCGGGCCCGCCGCCTCTGGATGACAAAGGGTGCAGAATGACCAATTTTTGTCTTTGCGCGCCATCGGACACGGCTGTGTCTAAATGGCAAAGGGGTGCGGAATGACCAAATTTTGTCTCCGCATGTCATCGGGCCCGCCGCCTCTGGATGACAAAGGGTGCAGAATGACCAATTTTTGTCTCTGTGCGCCATCGGACACGGCTGTGTCTGAATGGCAAAGGGGTGCGGAATGACCAAATTTTGTCTCCGCATGTCACATGACCTCAGGGTCAATATGACAGATCTTGTGGGGCGGCCGACAAAAGCAATGCTCTTGCTCCTACGTATCCTCCAATGAGGAACTCAGGCCTATGTAGTTCTGGATAACTTATGAGACTTGAAAAAGTCTCCACCGGAAGATGCTGACATCTCCGGAAAGGGTGCAAATGACCACACTTGCCTTTGCTCATCAATCACACTTGGGGTCACTGAATGACGAGGTGCGGATAACCGTAAGGTGTCTCCGCGGGTTACCAACTCTTGGGTCATGGCAACAAAAAGCGGTGCGGTCGACAAAAGCGAGGCTCTTGCTCCTACGTATCCTCCAATGAGGAACTCAGACCTACGTAGTTCTGGATAACTTGTGAGACTTGAAAAAGTCTCGGTGTTTTCTCCACTAAAATGCAAACATGCTTTAGCAAAGAGACCAATATTCCAACTGATTAGAGCAGCATATGCTTTTTTGAGTGAAAAACAATGCGTCTACCGGGGAAGGAGAGTATGCTGATGAAATCCCCCATAACCATAAATGAGATTTTGGATGTTAGCATTTCGCTTCTAAATGACCATTTAGAGGAAACACTGGGTTCAACAAAAATAGAAGAAATCCGCTCAAAGTGTATCAATCTCGCACAGGTAAGTGTCTTATCCTAATTCCGAACCATAGATATGTCATGACTTAACCTTGCAAATTATTTCCTATCAAATCAAAAATTACATGCGTGATCATGGATCAATAGGACTTCCCTTGGGAATGGATTCTTTTGGTGGGTTTTTTTTTCGGCTTTTGTGTGTTTTTGGCTTTTGATTTTTTGTTGGCTTTTTCCTTTTCTGTTTTTGTTTGACGCGAGGCGAACAAGTCACCGACGCACAGGATTTTGGTTGGTAATCAAAGGGAGAAGACCACTTTTAGGTTATGGTTTCCTTTTCTTTCTTTTGTTCATTTGGTGACAATTCCGTATTGTTCAGATATTGTCTGGTCCAAAGACCTCTCTGCACATTTCTTCTGTTTTCTTTCGATCCTTGATCAGGAGCTTTCTTTCCTTCTTCTCCTTCTCTCTTTTTTTCTTTCTCCCATTCTTTGATTAGGAATTTTCTTTCTTTTCTTTTTGCTTTCTCCCACTCTTTGATTGGGAATTTCCTTTCCTCTCTTTTTTCCTTTGATTGGAAATTTTCCTTCTCTTCTTTTTTTTGCTTCCGAGGGTAAGGATTGACATTCTCACCCTGGGTCAAGGTTTACGGTGAGTCAAGATTTTGGCTCAAAGCTTGTAGAATGGCTAGACATGATACATGTCAGGGTTTGGTTTGGTTCAAGGATAAAAGGGATGCCCCACATTATTTCCATGACACAAATGCAAAAATGATGATTTGGAAACTTTATGCAAAACTGGTCATGCATGCACCTATGTGGACACTCAAGTGTCAAATTTTTATGGTCATGTGATGCTAAGGCTCAGGATTCATTTCCTCTATTTTAAATCAACCCAATGTTTCCAAAATATGTTCTTTTATCCATTTGTGCATTCATCCGAGTCCATTTCGGGCGTCCGGGAAAATTTTCACAGCGTTCACCCTTCAGGTGTATACACACTTTTTTTTTCAAAAATTGGTTATGAATTTTTTCAAAGAAAAGTTGGAAGTCATCTCTTTTCAAAAGCATGTTGGTTTTTCAGCTAGACAACTTATTTTTCTTTTTTTTTCTTCCTTTTTTTTATCATTATCATTTGTTTATTTCTTTTTCTTGTTTGTTTTTTTTGTTTTTTTTTTCCCTTTTTTTTTCATGAGGTATTTTGCTACCTAAACATGTGTATATTTTTGTGAGGTATTTTTGCTATATACACGCATATCCAAGGTATCTTGCTACCTAAACATACATATATATGTTTTGTAAGGTATTTTTGCTATATACATGCATATCCAAGGTTATTTCTACCTAAACATACATATATATATTTTGTGAAGTATTTTTTTGTTTACATACATGCATATCTAAGGTATCTTTCTACCTAAACATACATATATATATTTTGTGAAGTGTTTTTTTGCTTACATACATGCATATCTAAGGTATTTTCACTACCTAAACATACATATATATATTTTGTGAGGTATGACTACCTTCCGAGCTTGCGCTTGTTTTATTTAAATTCCCAGGATCATGAGCAACTAGGTGCGTCCTACTATAAAAAGTGATCAAATAACAAGCATAGATTCAAAAGGTACTAGGTTGCCTCCTAGTAGCGCTTCTTTAACGTCTTGAGCTGGACGCGTCGCTCCCGGAGAAACGACCATCCCTTGATGGCCTCGAAGCGCTGCTGGTGTACAGTGCTCCTAAAGCGGTGACTGTCATACTCAAGAGCGGAACTAGTCCCTTCAGCCGCCTTATCCTTCCTGGACCTCTTTGAGGCAAGCTTCCTCGGGGCCATTTCTTGTTGGTGATGAACAAAAGCGCAAAACGGAATCAAAAAATGCGAAAAATGATGACCCTAGGGCTGCAAACTCGTAAATCCCGTGGGTATGGCTTTTGAAAGGGGGGAAAAGAAGTTTTTGAATGCAAAAACGTCCCCCCTTTCGTCACTTTTATATTTTGGTGCAGGGGTGGCTCGCCCAGGCGAGCTAACCTGCATTTTTTTTTTTTTGAGAGGAACATTAACCATGTCCCCTCCTTCCTTATGGGTTAGCGTTTTGCCTAACTTGAACTTACTTAAGTTAGAATTAGGCGTTGATTACTTATTTTTAAAACAAACAAATAGTAAAAGAAAACTGCGAATACAAAGGATACGGGGCTGCCTTGCAGCGACGTTCTCTGCTTGTCTAGCGCAGAGAAAGGGCAACGATCAGTCGGGCGTGACC
The DNA here is from genome assembly GCF_004193775.1 of Glycine soja. Lineage (NCBI taxonomy): Eukaryota > Viridiplantae > Streptophyta > Magnoliopsida > Fabales > Fabaceae > Glycine > Glycine soja. The sequence goes on along the minus strand of NC_041004.1, from coordinate 13,478,425 downwards.
CCATCCCCACTTGCATCCGTTCCTAAGTACCTGCAAGTAATAAACAACCAGGTTCGGCCAATCTTGACCACGTCATTGTCTTACCTTGATTGGTTTCTGCTGTCCACGTTTTGTCCCGACCCTAGAAGGTAGCTCAAGATGATCCTGCCCCTGTTTCACCACAACAATATGCATGCGTATGCATATGCATGAATGTTTTCAAACGCAGCGAATTTTAGCAAAAGTTGGTTTAGGTTCAATTTTAATTAAGCGCTTGGGGCATCCCACGAACTGAGCGGAAGGGCTCAGGTGATCACAAATCAAATGCAAGGTTTAAACCAACGTGAGGACTAAAGCCTCGAATCCACGTTCATTTCTTTGAAAGATTGTAACGAGAGATACAGCAGACAGGAAATCCCTGGGGGAAATCTAGAAAACGCATAAAGATAAAGAACATGCAGCGACATCCTTAATTGCCCCAGATTCTAAGCATAATATCGCTTGACGACATCAGAATTCACGGGTGAAGGTAGCTCTTCGCCATCCATGTTGGTAAGCACCAGGGCTCCTCCGGAAAAAGCCCTCTTCACAACAAAAGGCCCTTCGTAGTTCGGGGCCCATTTCCCTCGATTGTCCTTGACAGCATGGGACATTTTCTTTAGCACAAGGTCTCCCTCATGGAACTTGCGCAAGCGTACTTTCTTGTCGAATGCACTCTTCATTCTTTGCTGGTACACGCGCCCATGACTCATGGCTGTTAAGCGCTTACCCTCAATGAGGTTGAGCTGGTCATAGCGCGTTTGAGCCCACTCTGATTCCTTTAATCCGGATTCTGCCAAGATCCTCAATGACGGGACTTCTACCTCAAACGGTAACACAGCCTCCATCCCATATACCAATGAGAACGGCGTTGCCCCAGTTGACGTTCGCACTGAAGTTCGGTAACCGTGTAATGCGAATGGGAGCATTTCGTGCCAATCCTTGTATGATACGGTCATCTTTTGGATAATCCTTTTGATATTCTTATTGGCCGCTTCCACGGCTCCATTCATCTTTGGCCGGTAGGGTGTGGAATTGTGATGCTGGATTTTAAACTCCTCGCACATTTCCCCCATCATCTTGTTATTCAGGTTGGTGCCGTTGTCTGTGATAATCTTCCTTGGCAAACCATATCGGCAGATGATCTCTTTCTTAATGAACCTGACCACCACACCCCTCGTGACATTGGTATAGGAAGCCGCCTCGACCCACTTGGTGAAATAATCTATCGCTACGAGGATGAAGCGATGACCATTCGAGGCCTTGGGCTCAATGGCCCCGATGACATCTATTCCCCACATGGAGAAAGGCTAAGGGGCGGACATGACATTCAGAGGATGTGGTGGGGCATTGACATTATCTGCGAACGCTTGACATTTGTGGCATTTCCTCACATGGACACAACAATCACTTTCCATGGTAAGCCAGTAATAACCTGCTCTTAGGATCTTCCTAGCCATAGCATGCCCATTGGCGTGTGTTCCAAACGAGCCCTCATGGACTTCCTCGATCATGTGATTTGCCTCCCTGGCATCCACACACCACAGGAGTGTCATGTCGTGATTCCTCTTATACAATATGCTTCCGCTCATGAAGAAACCGGCTGCCAACCTTCTCAATGTCCTCTTATCATGGTCAGCAATCTCTGGCGGGTATTCTTTGCTTATGACATATCGCTTGATGTCGAAATACCAAGGCTTTCTGTCCCGTTCCTCTTCTACTTGGCAACAATGCGCGGGTTTGCCACGACACCAAAATTCAATGTAGGGTAGATCCCCGTGCGGCGTTAGCTGGAACATAGACGCCAAAGTAGCAAGTGCATCCGCCATTTGATTTTCCTCGCGGGGAACATGATGGAAGGAGATCTCATCGAAGGTCTTAGCCAGTTCCTTGATGTAGGCTTTGTAGGGTATCAACTTGGGATCTCTAGTTTCCCATTCCCCTCTCAGCTGATGGATTACCAATGCTGAGTCGCCGTATACCTTGAGTAGTTTGACATTGGAGTCAATCGCTGCCTGGACGGCTAGGGCACATGCTTCATATTCGGCCATGTTGTTGGTGCAGTCGAATCCTAGCCTGGCTGTGAAAGGTACACATTGATTGTCCGGAGAGACCAATACTGCCCAACGCCATGGCCTAGAATGTTTGACGCTCCGTCAAACCATACGGTCCATTTGTCCCGATCTTCGTCCAATTTTTCCTCAAACAAGGCCATGATGTCCTCATCCGGGAATTCAGGATGCATGGGCTGATAGTCGTTAAGAGGCTGTTGAGCCAAATAATCCGCTAAGGCGCTTCCTTTTATCGCCTTTTGGGTGACGTAGACTATATCAAACTCGGATAGCAGGACTTGCCACCGGGCGATTCGTCCCGTGAGAGCTGGCTTTTCAAAGATGTACTTAACCGGGTCCATCTTGGATATCAACCAGGTAGTATGGCTCAGCATGTACTGCCTTAGGCGATGGGATGCCCATACTAAAGCACAACACGTTCTTTCGAGCAAGGAGTAATTCATTTCACAGGTCGTGAACTTCTTACTTAGGTAGTAAACAGCGCGCTCTTTCTTTCCGAATTCGTCGTGTTGACCCAGCATACACCCCATTGACTCGTCCAAGATTGTCATGTACAAAATGAGAGGCCTTCCAGGTACTGGTGGCATAAGCACGGGAGGATTCATAAGGCACTTCTTGATACTTCCAAAATCTTCTTGGCAATCCTCATTCCAGCGATCAGTTTGGTTTTTGCGTAAGAGCTTGAACAACGGCTCACAAATGACGGTGAGCTGCGATATGAATCTGGCAATATAATTCAAGCGTCCCAGGAAACCTCGGACTTGCCTCTCTGTACGGGGTTCTGGCATCTCAAGGATAGCCTTCACCTTTTCGGGGTCTACCTCTATCCCTTTATGGCTTACAATGAAACCAAGTAATTTCCCTGATTTGACCCCAAAGGTACACTTAGCGGGGTTCAACCTTAATTGATATTTCTTAAGCCTTTCGAACAACTTCCGCAGGTTGACAAGGTGTTCTTCCTCGGATTTAGATTTAGCAATTATGTCGTCCACGTAGACCTCGATCTCTTGATGCATCATATCATGGAACAAAGCTACCATGGCACGTTGATAAGTTGCCTCGGCATTCTTGAGTCCAAAGGACATCACCTTGTAACAGAACGTCCCCCACAGGGTGACGAAAGTAGTCTTTTCCATATCCTCGGGCGCCATCTTTATCTGATTGTAATCGGAGAAACCGTCCATGAAGGAAAATAAAGCGAAATTGGCCGTGTTATCTACGAGGATATCGATGTGTGGTAAAGGAAAATTGTCCTTGGGACTGGCTCGATTCAGGTCCCGATAATCCACACACATTCGTACTTTCCCATCTTTCTTAGGGACCGGTACGATGTTGGCAACCCATTCTAGATACCGAGCGACGGCCAGAAAACCAGCGTCAAATTGCTTCTTCACTTCTTCTTTTATCTTTAAGGATGTTTCGGGCTTCATCCTTCTCAGTTTTTGCTTTACCGGGGAACACTCAGGATTTAGAGGTAATCGGTGCTGTACAATGTCAGAACTCAAACCGGGCATATCTTGGTATGACCAAGCAAAGATGTCTTGGTAGTCTTTTAGTAGGATTATTAATTCTTCACGGATAGGTGCGGTAATACCTGTACCTATCTTTACTTCCCTTTCTCCACTGCCAATTCCTAAGTCTACCAGCTCTGTTTCTTCTTGATGAGGCCCCATTTCTTGGTCCTCATGGGCGACCATTCTTTCTAATTCTGGGGGAAGTCCCACATCCTCGTTTCCTTCATCTTCCGTTTGACTCATCTCTTGCTCGAAGTCGATAGGCGGGTCCCAGGTATTAGTACCTTCGGGGGACTCATCATCGGATCTGCCGTTTCAGAAAAAGAAGTAAACATGCAAATGAATGAGAATGGGTAGAGACGTAGGAACAAATGAAGAAAGATCCTTGTATTATAAATTCAAAAACAAAAGACACAAAGCCTTAACAAAAGAAAAAACTCTAAAGCCTAGGCCTAACTATAGAGCTTTTAAAACCGTAAAGGTTTACATTATGCTCGTTGCGTAAATGCCGGGGCGTTCCTCCACTCGCCAATTTCCCAGCTGGAAATCAGGAGGGCATGGTCGTACCAAATCCAATGTACTCGGAACATCATCTTCGCATATTGTGACCACTTGACCTTTGTCTTCCAGACCCGCACTTATAAAGCTTCTACTTATGTGGCAGGGCGGGCTTCCTTCACTTTCTTGTCTCCAACGCGAGCTTTGACCACCGCTCTTCCTTCCCGCGATGCTTCTCTTCATATCCGCCTGAGTGGGCTTATAACCTAAACCATACTTCCCACGATTTCCTTTGGCATTTATCAGGCTAGTTACGCCGTCGTTGTCTTTGCCTAAACCCATTCCGGGTTCGTAACCGTTCCCCAACATAACTCGGGCCATCATTACTGCTGCATCGGACAGGCAAGGCTGCCCAGAGAAGGAGTCCACGGAGGAAATGCTGACCACCTCAAAAGACTGGAAAGCGGTTTCTAACGATTCTTCTGCGGCTTCCACATAAGGCATAGAGGATGGGCAGCTCACCAAGATGTCTTCCTCGCCTGACACGATGACCAAATCCCCCTCCACTACGAATTTCAACTTTTGGTGGAGCGTAGAGGGCACAACTCCCACTGAGTGGATCCACGGGCGCCCCAACAGATAGCTGTAGGGGGGGTTAATATCCATTATTTGGAAGGTGACTTGACAGGTGTGAGGGCCTATTTGTACTGGGAGATCGATCTCTCCCCTAACCTCTCGGCGAGTGCCGTCGAAGGCACGAACCACCATTGAACTCAGCTTTAAGTGGGAAGCATTGAATGGTAATTTCTCCAAAGTTCTCTTAGGCATTACGTTTAAACTGGAACCATTATCGATGAGCACTTTGGCTACGACATGGTCCATACACTTGACTGATACGTGCAAAGCCTTATTATGCCCTCTCCCCTCGGTGGGGATTTCTTCTTCGGCGAAGGCAAGATAGTTGTTGGCAGTGATATTGTTGACCAGCCCTCCGAAACCTTCTACCGAGATATCTTGGGCTACATGGGCCTCGTTCAGAACTTTTACTAGTAGAGCCCGATGAGGCTCGGAGCTCATAAGTAACTCCAACAGCGAGACCCTGGCCGGGGTTTTGTTGAGCTGTTCGATAACCTTGAATTCGCTCTGCTGAATTATACGGAGGAACTCGCTGGCTTCCTCTAGCGACACCTTCTTTTTACCATCCTTTTTCTCCGGGAGGCTTTTTTCCAGAATATCTTTATTCGAAGCGTGGGGTGCATCGCCATCTTGTTCCTCCACCACTTTTCCTTTTCCCTTGACGTTCGCGGGTTGGACTGGTAGGTCCGGAGGCGCGAACACACGACCACTGCGGGTCACACCACTCGTTCCCGTGATATTTGTTACCTTAGCCGACAACGAGCTGACGTCGGTGGCTTCTTCTTCCTTCTCCCTCGGAGGTGTATATCTCCATGGGACTGCGTGGCTATTTTGGTACGGGAAAGGAAAAGGTTTAGCTGCCAAGGGGTGTCCGGGCTTTTGCGAAGCTGTGCCTTTAGTGAAGTATATCACCAAGGGTTTTGGCTTCGCAACACTGCTCCCATCCATGGACTGCATGCATATGTGCTGCTCTTCTCTTCCTTCATTGCCAACTTCCAGTCGACCTTGATCTATCATCCGTTGTAACAATCCCTCTACTCCCAAACACGTTTCCATGTCATGCAGCTCGCCGGAATGTAGCAAACAGGAATCCTCCTTACACCCACTATGGGGAATCACACCTCCCTTTTGTAGGGCCTCAAAGATAAACCTCCTAGGGGTTGCCACATCCCTTAAAGGTTTAGACTTGCACGGCCTATCGGGCTCAACGGCGTTAATTGCTCCCCCTCCATGATTGGCGAGCGGGTTGGTTCTCACATTGGGCCGATCCTCTTGGAAGGTCAGCCATCCAGCATCCATCAAATGTTGGACCTTGTACTTAAGGGCCAAGCATTTTTCAACGGAATGTCCTGGGACACCCCCATGGTACTTGCAAGTTGCATTAGGGTCATACCACTTTGGGAAAGGGGGTTGGAGGACCCTTCCGGGAGTTACCACGGCCAAATGATTGGCGATGAGGGATGGCAAGAGGTCTTCGTACGTCATTGGGAGTGGGGTGAATTCTTGAAATGGCCTCGGAGGGAAGTTCCTTGTCGTGTTGGAATTACCGGCCGGGCGAGTCGTGTTTGGAGTTGGAACTTGGGGAGCTTCCCTCTGGGTGGGTGCCTTGGGCTGCACGGGTGTTGAACTAGAGGCATTCCCAGTATGAGCCGAGAAGCTCGGGTGATGTTGCGCGTACTGATGGGTACCATGAGGTGTTTGCTGGGGTTCGACCCACGCGGGTGTTGAAGAGACGGCATGGGCATCTCCTTCCTTCCTTTTTGCCCCTGTTGCCCCAATTCTTTTGGCATTCGCACTCGTGGAGGAAACGTAATCAAACTTTCCTCTTTTCAATCCTACCTCGATTCTTTCCCCGGCGAATACTAGGTCCGCAAAGCTGGACGACATATAACCTACTAGCTTCTCATAGTAGAACACTGGCAGAGTGTCTACCATCATGGTGATCATCTCTCTCTCAACCATGGGAGGAGCTACTTGTGCCGCCAAATCTCTCCACCGCTGCGCGTATTCTTTAAAGGTTTCACCCTCTTTCTTGAACATATTCTGTAGTTGAGTGCGGTCGGGAGCCATATCGGAATTGTACTGATATTGCCTTAGGAAGGCAGTAATCAGATTCTTCCAAGTACGGATACGGGAAGCTTCCAAATTAGTGTACCACACTACCGCGGCTCCGGCCAAGCTATCTTGAAAGAAGTGTATTAATAGCTTCTCATCTTTAGAGTGTGCGCCCATCTTGCGGCAGTACATCTTGAGATGGTTTTAGGGACAAGTCGTCCCTTTATACTTGTCGAAGTCTGGCACTTTGAACTTCGGGGGGATAACAACATCGTGTACTAAGCAAAGATCCGTCATGTCTGCGAACGGATAGTCCCCAAATCCTTCCATGGCCCTCAATCTTTCCTCAAGGAGATCGAGCTTCCTCCTTTCTTCAGTTGCCGGGGACGGTCCTTCTGTGGACAAAACTATTGGTTGTGTCGCGATGTTGGGTTAAGGCAACGTACTGGGTGCCGGCCCTTCGGGAATCGGGGGATAGAACTCGACATCCCTTCGAGCGTAGTCTTGAGGGTCTTTGTGGCCTTCTTCGGGCTGTTGAGGAGGCTCTCTTTCAAGGACGGGAGAAGCAATATGGCCTGCATCATCTTGCAAGACGGGTGGTGAGTAGTTGGGCGGCAATCCATAAGGGTAAGCCGCTCGGTTGTATCCCAGGTGAGGGCTGCCATCGTGCCCCAGTGTGTCCCTTCCCCGTCCTACTATGTTTGAGGGAGGATGGTGCGCAGTTGCCAAGAGAGTTGGGTCTGCTTCGGCAGCCGAACTGACAGCGGCAGCGGTGGCCGCGTTCTTTTCCATGAGCTGCCTCATACCTAACATGGCCTCCATCATGGAGGCCATTTGTTCTTTTAGAGCCGACATGTCGGCTTTCATCTATTCCTGTGTCTCCTCTTGATCACCCATCGTTCTAGATTTGGATCTGGTGCGATAGGGATGCCTTGTGGCGCGTTTAGTTATGGTGTTTTTCCCTAAAAAAAACCAAACGTGAGGAGTGGGTAAAGAAAAAAAGAAAATGTATGCTAGAGATGAAATGCAGGTGTGATTTGATTTGCACAAGCTTTTTGGAGTAGAAACATGGGACCAACTCATTTTATTTCAAAAAGAAAGTCGTATCTAGTCAAGGTCTGAGAGACCATACAAGTTTCCTAACGATTTCTAATTATGTGGACCATTAAGTCTATCATATGCTGACAATAGCCGAGAAGCCCATGAATCTCTTCGGGGGCGGAGTAGGTGTCCGCCATTTCCTTGGCCTTCGCTAACAAGCGGGGAAGTTCTTGACTCCCGTTCAAGGTAAGAGCAAACCGATCCATCCACATGGTTGCTTCTTGGTGTAAAGAGTCGATCACCCTTCCTCTAGCCTCTTTTTCCGCGTATACTTAAGCATACTCGTCCGCGATCCTATGCTCGTGGGCCGTGGCTAGACCTAACTCTTCTTGGTACTTGGCGATGATAGCTAGCATGTTGGTCTCCGTCTCGCATAAACGCTGAGACAAGCTTCTTTTGGACCTTGAACAGGCAACTAACTCCTCTTTCAAAACCATGCTACGTGCTCGCAACTGGTCCCTCTCTTCCCTTCGCAGCTTGAGTTCACTATTGCTACCCCACAGAGCTCCGCGAAATTTATTCCGGCCATACTCTTCCTTGCGAGCCCTCTTGGTCTCTTGTTCAAGGGCCCTTGTGGTAGTTGCATTCTCTTCCCGTAACCCGGCACACTCCTTCCGAATGTGTGTAGCGGCCAACTTGAACTTCTCCTTGGCAAGTTTCGCCTTTCCTAACTCGCTTTTGAGAGCTTGGACTTCTTCGTCCTCTTCCGGTGCCTCAAAACTCTCTTCGCTGACGACTTTTAACTTGGCGAGCCAATCTAAACCTCGTATATGAACTTTCAGCCATTCATGGTAGCCACCAATGATGCCATTACGAATGCCTCTAAGTTCTTGATCTTTCCTTAACGGGGTTTCCCATGCCTTATGGATTCTTTGTATAGTCTTGGAATTTTGTGCGCCGAAATCCCTCACAAGGAAAGGAGACATGCTTTCTTCCATCGGTGCTCCCCTCATGGGGTACCCTAGTTGTCTTATAGCGAGCGCGGGATTGTAGTTAATACAACCCCTCGTTCCTATCAGCGGAATGTTTGGGTATCTTCCACATGAGAAAAGGACTCCTTCTTTTCCTTCCTTCCATCGGGGGAACCAACTGATTGTTCTACCTCCTATCCCGGCCAAAAGCTGGTCCCAATCTATTCTCCTCTTTTCAGTACACGAGCGATGGCTCAGGAGCGGACATGGATGTCTCGTGTCTTGTTGGAACAAGTGCGAAACCAACCAAACACAGAGGGCGGGCAAGCAACAGATGATCCGTGCGCTACTCTTTTCGCACCTTCGGTCAAATGTGTCAAATAGATCTGCCAAGACAGCTACCACCGGACTTTCCTTGCTATGGTGGTAGGCAAGGAAAGCGTCGATTGCTGCTAGGTCCACCAAACCATCCACGTTTGGAAAGAGGACGACCCCAAAAATTAGCAAAGCTAACACATCCATAAACGGGACCCAATCTCCTTGATTGGCCATACCCCTCACCTTGTCTTCTAGGTACCCCCGTGGTAGGCCCGCTATGCCGTTTCGAGTCTATTTTATGCGGTCCAAACCTCTTGCTGAATCCTTGACCACAGTTGCAATTCTGCTCAAAGAGGGGAGACACCCGGAGGAAAGATATGGTTTTCTTCCCCCGAGAAGACATCCTAGAATTTCCTCAAATTCTTCAATGGTTGGTACTAATTGGAAATCTCCGAATGTGAAGCACCTCAAAGGCTGGTCGTAGTATTGGGTGAGTGATGCAATGGCTTCTATGGACACTTCTGCTATGGTCAACTCTAAGATCTTTCCGTAAGTCTTGCGGAAAGCTTGCATTTGGAGAGGTTCCATCAACCGCCCTAATTCTTTGATGCTGGTGGTATCTAGGCTTTTAACCTTGACTTGGTAGAACCTCTTGCCGGTTTGATTTGTTCCCATGCTTACTAAAGTGAGACAAAAGCTGGTGCAAATCAAAACTCCGATATCTCATGGGTGGGATGGATGAATGCATGATGGAATGCATATGACACAGATGCAATCTAGGAATGCGGGGGCCCGAGGAATTGTCTCCTTCTTAGATACAACGTCTAGGGGTAGCAAAGTGCCCCAACATACGTTTTTAAGAAGGCGACACGGACCCTCCGTTGGTTTGTTTACAGAGGGGATCAAGACAGAACCCATATGCGATGCATATGCAAAAGACGCAATACGGGAATGTACATAGTATGACAATATTCACTGAACATAAGCAAAAGGGTATATGATACTTATGCATGGCAGTGTGAAAAATGGCACGCAGCGTGTTTGCTCCGTGCCCCTATTTAAGGGACCTATAAGGGAGAGAACTAACTAGGCATTTAGTGATAACCCCCAAGGTAGTCATATCTCTTTTGATAGTTTCTAGAGGTATCATTTTCTTCGAAGAACATATTGTAGCAGTAGGGACGACTAGCAACAATAAGTTTTCAAAGAGAAAAGCTCTAGATGAGGGTTCACTGTAATCAAGCAAGTCGGAGACCTAGCATGATCACAGATTCACCTCCGCTCCTTATGTTCCCATGAACCCGGGTATAGGGCCCTTTTTCACTCACAGTGTGTGCAAATAGTGTTGGTGTTTGTGTGCATCAAATGAATAAATATTTACCTCATGCATACATTTTAAAACGCACTAAAAGCAACAAAGGGTTTATATACACAAGATCATAATAAAGGGAAACCAACAAAGGGATAAGTCACGGTAAAACATTGCACAAGATTAAATGGCCTAACTCTCTAAAAACAGTCCCCAGTGGAGTCGCCAACTGTCGCAACCTACCCTTCGGCGGGAGGGCGACGCGTGACTCGCGGGATGCGTGTTCCACGAAAGGAATACGCGCGGAGTCGCCACCAACGTTTATTTGAGGAAAACGTCGGAAAAACCGGAAAAGACGCGATCTACGAACTTTTAAGTGAAAGGTTTGGGAGCTGTATTTACGCACGGGGAAGGTATTAGCACCCCATACGTCCGTCCCAAGGGACGACAGCCTTTAATCGAATGTGCAAACGTGACTTTGGTTTTTATGTTCCCTTTTATGTCTTTATATCCTTTATACCCTTTTTATATTTTTCCTTTTTTGTGGTCGACAAGGGTGTTTCCCTTTGCTCCTACGTATTCCTCAATTTGTGATGAGGAAATCAGACCTACGTAGTTCTTTCTTATCAAGTGATTCTTTTTTACTTTAAAAGGTGATCATTTTAAGGCGTTGGACCTTGAAAATGATCCATTTACTTAGTAGGAATTTTAAATGATAAACTTCAAAACCTAATTTTATGGACGAGCTTGACTAGGCGAGTTGATTTTAGCCTTAGTTTCACCTTAGTTATTAGTCGATTCGATTAAGAATGAGAAATCCCAAAGAGAAAACGTCCGATTGATTTTTCGCTTTATTTTACTAAAAGATGTTTTTTTTTTATTATTATATTATTTTTTACCTCTTTTTTTGATTTCCAACGTGGTTACGGTACGATCGAACGGTCGGAATTCATTTTAACCGAAGTTAACGGATAATACAATTCAAACGATCGGTGGAAATTTATTTTATTTTTAGGTTAAGCGAGAAATGACTTAAGTAAAATGGCTTAAGCGCGTCAAAAGGGGGTATAAAAAGTAAATGAAATTAGAATAAAAATACACGAAACACAATGTGGACCACCATGGGTACATAGAATGAATCGAAAAGCTTGGTTCGAGGTACTTACCCGTTGAAGATCGAAGAACGATGAAGAACGAATGAAGAACGTCGAAGAACGGTTGAAACCTTTGCGAAATTCTTCACGGAAAACGTTACGGAAACGTTTCGGAAGCGCCTCGGCTTAGATTTTCTTCACGGAAACAATTTTTCCAAGCAAATTCGAAAGAGAGAGAAGTGCCTAAGGGGCTGAACCCTTTTCTTCTTCACTTCCTCCCCTATTTATAGCAAAATAGGGGAGATGCTTGCCGCCCAGCTCGCCCCGGCGAGCCAGGTTGCTTCCACTAGAAGCAACAGCCTTCTGGAGGAATATTCTGGAGGGCCAAAGTGGGCCTGGGTGCTATTTGCACCCCCCATTTTTACTAAGTACACCCCCACTGCTTTTTTTTTGTGATTCTTTTTTCGTAAAGTTACGGAAACTTACGAATTTCGTAACGATACTTGTTTTCTTTCCGTAATGTTTACGGAACCTTGCGGATTACATAATCATCCCCTTTTTGACTTACGGAATGTTACGGAACCTCACTAATTATGCAACGATGCTTCCATTTGATTTTCGGTGTGTCACGGAACCTTTACGGATTGTGCATCAATATTTTCTTTTGTTTTTTTCGGCATGTCCCGAAATTTCACAAATTGCCTAATGATGGGTGCCAAGCACCTTACAAGGACCAAAGAAAAGTCGCATGTCATCAAGCAAAGGTCCCCGGACGAAATTAGGGTATGATAGTGACGGAATTAGAGACTGATTCTGTGTTACTGTTCACACAACATTACATTAGTGACTGCTGTTGACAATTTAATTGGCGATTTTTGTTTTGATAGTTAGGGTTGTTATTTTTGGCTGAATTTTGGTGTGGTAGGTTCTTTTGACTCATATTTTGTGTGAAAAATACCAGGAACACTTGGTGTGGCCAGATTTGAGAGTTTCAAAAACATTTGAGAACTTGTGTTCAGCAAAACTTCAAACGGCCATAACTTTCGCTCCGGGTATCAGAATGACTATTATTATATATGTATTTGGGGTAGAAAAAAATTTCCCTTGTTGTGGAAGCTTGCCGTAGGCCGGCTGAGTTCTCTAACTAGCCAAAATCGCCTGTTTACTAGTTATTTTTTCAAGTTTTATTGTTTTATTTTTCTAAAGTTTCCTTAGGTAGTTTCCATAGCTAGACTTTGAATTTTTGTCTGAAAAGTTTTGTGCTATCTTTTCATGATTTTAGGGTATAGGTCACAAAATTTCAAGTCATTTGGATATCATTTGATGGTACCTGTAGTTCAAACCTACATTGTTACTTGCATAAGAAGACAACTAGTTGTGTATGTTGAATGTAGTGTATGACTAGTGGCAATCCATCTGACTTACGACCCTTTGATCCTGAGATAGATAGGACATTTCATGGATTAGTTAGGCATCATTTTATACCTTTTGAGCATCCTGATCATTCTGTTATTGGTGAGTCTGAGCATTCTATTAATTTTGAACATTTTGATTTTGAACATCCTGATTTTGAGCATTATAATTTTGAACATTTTGATTTTGAACATTCTGAGAACATGGCACAACCTCCACCCTGTGAGAGGACTCTAAGGAAAATGGCTGCACCTGATTTCACCTACGAAAGCTTGTGCATCCAATACCCTGATGAGGATGTCCCATATGTTCTTAAAACTGGACTGATCCATTTGCTTCCAAAGTTTAATGGCCTTGCAGGTGAAGACCCGCACAAACATATGACAGAATTCCATATTGTATGCTCCACCATGAAACCACCAGATGTCCAGGAGGATTTTTAAAAATATGCACCAGTTGCCCTCACCACCAGATTTCTGAGCAGCTTCTTCTCCAATATTTTTATGAAGGACTCAGTAACATGGAGAAAAGTATGATTGATGCTGCCAGGGGTGGAGCCCTTGGAGACATGACCCCTGCGGAAGCCAGGAATTTAATTAAGAAGATGGCTTCCAACTCCCAGCAATTTAGTGCCAGAAATGATGCTATTGTCATTAGAGGAGTGCATGAAGTAGCCACGAATTCATCTTCATCAGCTGAAACTAAGAAGCTTGAAGGTAAACTAGATGCCTTGGTTAACCTGGTAACCCAGCTGGCCTTGAATCAGAAATTTGTACCTGTCGCAAGAGTCTGTGGTTTATGCTCCCCTACCGACCACCATACAGACCTTTGCCCTTCTATGTAGCAACCTGGAGCAATTGAGCAGCCTGAAGCTTATGCTGCAAACATTTACAATAGACCTCCTCAACCTCAGCAGCAAAATCAGCCACAACACAACAATTATGACATCTCCAGCAACAGGTACAATCCCAGGTGGAGGAATCATCCCAACCTTAGGTGGTCGAGTCCTTCACAACAGCAGCAGTAGCAACAACGACAACCTTATTTTCAGAATGTTGCTGGCCCAAGCAGACCATGCGTTCCTCCACCAATCCAGCAGCAGCAGCAACAACAACAACAACAACAACAGTAGTAACAGCCCCAGAAACAACAAACAATTGAGGCCCCTCCGCAACCTTCCCTTGAAGAACTTGTGAGGCAAATGACTATGCAAAACATGCAGTTTCAACAAGAGACCAGAGCCTCCATTCAAAGCTTAACTAATTAGATGGGACAATTGGCTACACAGTTAAATCAACAACAGTTCCAGAATTCTGATAGATTACCTTCTCAATCTGTCCTGAATCCCAAAAATGTGAGTGCCATTACATTGAGGTCAAGAAAGCAGTATCAAGGACCTTAACCAGTTGCATCTTCCTCATCCGCAAATGAACCTGCCCAACCTCACTCTACTCCAAAAAAAGATGATGACAAAAATTTAAAGAGTAAGTTGTCTAACAATTTCTATGCAGGTGAATCTTCTATTGATAATTCTGACTTACAGCAGCAGCATATCCCTCTTCCATTCCCTCCAAGAGCAATTTCCAACAAAAAAATGGAAGAGGCAGAGAAGGAGATCTTGGAAACATTTAGAAGAGTAGAGGTAAACATACCTCTGCTGGATGCAATAAAGCAAATTCCAAGATATGCTAAATTCATGAAAGAGTTGTGCACTAATAAGCGGAAGCTTAAAGGAAGTGAAAGAATTAGCATGGGCAGAAATGTCTCCGCATGGATTGGTAAATCTGTTCCCCAAATCCCTGAAAAATCTAAGGATCCAGGTACATTCTGCATACCTTGTATTATAGGGAACAGTAAGCTTGACAATGTCATGCAAGATTTAGGAACTTCTGTTAGTGTTATGCCTCTGTCTATTTTTAATTCTCTATATCTTGGTCCTTTGCAGTCAACTAATGTGGTGATTCATTTAGCTAATAGAAGTGTTGCCTATCCTGCTGGTTTCATAGAAGATGTCTTAGTTAGAGTTGGTGAACTGATTTTCCCTGTTGATTTTTATATTTTGAATATGGAGGAGGGATTTTCTCAAGGATCAGTTCCCATCATTCTAGGCAGACCTTTTATGAAAACTGCTAGAACTAAGATAGATGTATATGCAAGCACACTATCTATGGAGTTTGGTGATATAACTGTTCATTTTAATATTCTCGATGCTATGAAACACCCATCTGAAGATCTTTCTATATTTCGTGCTGAAATAATTGACCATATTGTTGATGAATACATGATTAATCTTCATTCTAATATGCATGCCTGTCCCTCTTCATGCATTGAATCTAAATTTGTATTTCATCATATGTCTGAATTTGATGCTGAGAGTGAATCTGAATTTGATATTGATTAATGTCTGGTGATATTTTACCTCTTGAGATTGATTTTCTAGAGTCAGATAGAACTAACCATGCTTCAGGAAGTTCATATACCTATGACTTTCTTTATGAGGTACAGGCTGAGAAACCATCTCTTTCTACCACTATCCAGCCGGCCACACTAGAATTGAAGCCTCTGCCATCAAATTTAAAATATGCTTATTTGGATGATAGCAAAAGTTTTTTAGTAATTGTATCTGCCTCCCTTGCTGGTGAGCAAGAGGAGAAGCTGTTATCAGTTCTCAAGAAGCATAAGAAGGCTATAGGCTGGACCTTGGCGAACATTCTTGGTATTAGCCCATCCACATATATGCATCGAATAAATTTAGAGGATGAGGCTAAACCAATAAGACAGCCACAGAGAAGACTAAACCCGGTGATTCTTGATGTAGTGAAGAAAGAGGTAACCAAGCTTTTGCAAGCTGGAATCATTTATCCTATCTCCGACAGCCAATGGGTGAGTCCCGTCCAGGTAGTCCCGAAGAAAATCGGCCTCACCGTGATAAAAAATGAGAAGGAGGAGCTAATTCCTACTCGGGTGCAGAATAGTTGGAGAGTCTGCATCGACTATAGGAGGCTGAACCAGGTTACCAAATAGGACCATTTTCCCCTGCCATTCATTGACCAGATACTTGAACGCCTGGCAGGTAAATCTCACTACTGTTTCCTTGATGGTTTTTCTGGTTATATGCAAATCACTATTGCTCCTGAGGATCGGGAAAAGACCACATTCACCTGCCCCTTCGGCACTTTTTCCTATAGGAGGATGCCTTTCGGCCTGTGCAATGCCCCTGGTACCTTCCAGCGGTGCATGATTAGTATTTTCAGTTATTTTTTAGAAAATTGCATAGAGGTGTTTATGGATGATTTCACTGTATATGGATCCTTTTTTATGTTTGTTTGGATAGTCTAGAAAAGGTTTTGAATAGATGCATTGAAACTAACCTTGTTCTAAATTTTGAAAAATGTCATTTTATGGTTGAGCAAGGTATAGTTTTAGGCCACATTATTTCCAATAAGGGCGTTGAAGTAGATCCTGCAAAAATTTCTATTATTTCACAATTGCCTTACCCCTCTTGCGTGCGAGAGGTGCGATCTTTTCTTGGTCATGCAGGATTCTACAGGCGCTTTATAAGAGATTTTAGCAAAGTAGCCCTTCCACTATCCAACTTATTGCAAAATGAGGTGGAGTTTGACTTTAATGATAAATGAAAAGAGGCTTTTGATTGCCTCAAAAGAGAACTGACTACCACCCCCATCATCCAGGCACCCGACTGGACAGCCCCTTTTAAGCTTATGTGTGATGCATCAAATTATGCATTGGGGGCTGTCCTTGCTCAGAAAATTAATAAATTGCCTAGGGTGATATATTATGCTTATAGGACTTTAGATGCTGCCCAAGCGAATTATACTACTACTGAGAAAGAGCTACTAGCCATAGTTTTTGGTCTTGAAAAATTTTGTTCTTATTTGCTTGGTACTCGCATTATTGTTTATACTGACCATGCAGCTCTAAAGTACTTGTTGAAGAAGGCTGATTCAAAGCCTAGGTTGATCTGATGGATGCTCTGGCTCCAAGAGTTTGACTTGGAGATCCATGATAGGAGCGAAGCACAAAATTTAGTTGCTGATCATTTGAGTCGGATTGAATGTGTGTCTGATGAGGACTCACCCATTCGGGATGATTTCCCGGATGATCATTTGTATATATTGTATAGTATTTCTGATTCTTTTTCTACTCCCTGGTTTGCTAACATTGTAAATTATTTAGTTGCTTCTGTTTTTCCTCCCTTAGCATCTAAGGCTCAAAAAGATAAAATTAAAAGTGATGCTAAGCATTTTATTTGGGATGACCCCTACTTGTGCAAATTGTGTAGTGATCAGGTCATTAGACGATGCATTCCAAATCATGAGACTGACTCAGTCCTACAGTTCTATCATTCTTCCGCACCGAGAGGTCATCTGGGTGTTCAAAGGACAGCTCGCAAAGTGCTTGACTGTGGCTTTTATTGGGCCACCATCTTTAAAGATGCGTGGAAGACTTGCAGCACTTGTGAGCAGTGTCAGAGAGCAGGAAGTGCACTTACATGGCGACGAAAAATGCCTCAACAACCCATGCTATTCTGTGAGGTGTTTGATGTTTGGGGCATAGATTTCATGGGCCCTTTTCCTGTCTCTTTTGGTTATGTTTATATTCTCCTTGCAGTTGATTATGTTTCAAAATGGGTGGAAGCCAAGCCCCCTAGAACTAATGATGCTGAGGTTGTTGTAGATATTGTCAGATCTAATCTATTTTGCAGGTTTGGAGTACCTAAAGCAATCGTTAGTGATCAAGGAACCCATTTTTGCAACAAATCAATGCATGCCTTGCTTAAAAAGTATGGGGTTGTACACAGGGTATCCACACCATACCACCCCCAAACCAATGGACAGGCAGAAATTTCTAATAAGGAGATGAAGAGAATTTTAGAGAAGATTGTGCAGCCAAGCAGGAAAGATTGGAGTACCAGGCTTGATGATGCTCTTTGGGCACATAGGACTGCCTACAAAGCAACCATAGGAATGTCTCCTTATCGGGTTGTCTTTGGAAAGGCATGTCATCTTCCAGTGGAGATTGAGCACAAACCATACTGGGCAGTGAAGACCTGCAACTTCTCTATGGATCAAGCTGGTGAGGAAAGGAAGTTGCAACTGAGTGAGTTAGATGAGATCCGCCTAGAAGCGTATGAGAATTCCAAGTTCTACAAAGAAAAGACCAAGAAGTTCCATGATAGCATGATAATTAAGAAGGACTTCATGGTTGGGCAAAAAGTGTTATTGTATAATTCTAGGCTTGGACTCATGAGTGGTAAGTTGAGGTCTAAGTGGATTGGTCCTTTTGTTGTTACTAATGTTTTTCCTTATGGTATATTTGAGATCAAAAGCGACTCCACAAACAAGAGCTTCAAGGTCAATGGACACTGACTTAAGCCATTCCTCACAAACCCTTCTTTAGTGGACGCAGTGGTGGAAGAGACTTCCTTACTCCACCCTACTTTTCCTCCACCATGACATAGGGAGTTCTTCTTTTTCTGTCTTCTTCTTTACTTTTGACGCCATTGTCCAATTTTATTGATTGATCTGATTGCTTTGAATCTTGTGATAGTGCCACATTGAGGACAATTTGTTGTTTAAGTGTGTGTGGGGGGGGGGGGGGGGAGATTGTTCTTTGTTTGAGTTTTGTTTTTCTAGGTTAAATTTGTGTTAAAATTGTTATGTTGGTTTTATGTTTTGTGTACAGCATTGCATGTTTCTCTTTGAATTTTGGGTTATGTACAGGAAATGGGTAATTGTTTTTGAAAAAGGAGTTTCTTAGCATTTTGTGAATTGAAATCCTGGCCTTCTCTACATGACAAGTTAGTTATGAAAGGTCGAATTGAAAGTGATAAATCTACCATTGGTGAGATTTTGAGCCATCATTGTTTATTTTATTCGGTGTGTTTTGCCCCATTGATTGCTTGCACAATAGCCTTGGCTTGATTCTTGTTGATACTTCTTGGTTCACATGCATGATGGGAGATGATTTAGGCATTTTATTCTTATAAGCCTCTAGCCAAATGAGCCTACCTTGAATTAATTTCTTTGATAGCCCTTTTGAGCCTATGTTTCCCTTTCCTTGTTTTGAAGCTCACTACAAGCCTTAAGTGAAAAACCATGATATCACCTTACCCTTAAGGAATTTTGGAGCTTTGGAATTGTTTTGGGAATAAGTGTGTATGTGTGGGGGGGGGGGGGGGGTATGTTTCATTGGAAGATATGATTTTTGTCCATGCTTAATGTTTTATTTTGGCCATGCTTGATGTATATATATTTTGCCTAGTTCTTGCTTTAATCTTCAAAAATTCAAAATACTTTCAATTGCTGCAAATTTGTACTGTTCAAAAAAAAAAAATTAAAAAAAATTGAAAAAAAAAGAAGTGATGTTGAATAAATGAGGTCTTGTTTTGAGGACTTGATTTGGGTTGAAGACTTGGTTGATTTTGTTGATATTAGAGGGTTTGGGTTTACTACTTGTGCTTAATTTCCACTTATTCCCCATCGCTCCTCTATTCATTTAAGGTTTTAGCTACTTATCCCATACTTCCCTCTATCTTGTCCTTTGCAAGTTTGAGAAAAGCATTAAAAGCTTCATTTTTGGTTTTCAAAAACAAGGTCCAAGTAAACCTTGTGATGTGTCATTATTTTCTCCTATTTCTTAACCTTTTTTGTCACCAATTTAATTACTGATTAACTCTAATTGTCGAATTTATTATTCAGTTTTATCAATTGGGCCCACTTGACAACTTTGGTGTTTTTAATTCAATTTTCGGATAATTATAAGCAATTGGGCTGAGCCAGATTGGACTTGAAGAGAGAAGACAATTTTATTAGATTTCGTCTAATTTCATTTTATTGCGTTCAGATTTTATTTAGTATTTTTATTTCATTTTAGGCCAAAATATGTAATCAGGCCTAGTGACTTTGAGTGACCCTTATAAATAGCAGCCTTGGGATTCGTGGAGGGCATTCTGTTATGCTATTATTAAGGAGTTTTAGGGTTTTACGTTTTGAGCTTTGTATTACTGTTCACGTGAATGCAATTTCATTTATGTTCCTTCTTCTGCCTTTAGCTTCATTTTCGTTTTCTGCCTTTAGCTTCATTTATGTTTTCTACTTTTGTTGAACTTATGGAAGGCTAAATTTCTAGTGTTGTTTCCCTTTGAGGATGAAGCATAATTCTCTTTGAGGTTTTGTTTTTATTGTTGCTCTCTTATCGGTTTTCCCTTCACTAATTAACCCACATGCGTTTTGTTAATCTGTGCACGCTTCGTGTTCGATTAACTACCACTGTGCTTAAATTATGTTCGTGCTTAATGAACACGGGGTTAATTGGTGTATGTGTTGCTTAATCACATATTGACAACCTTAAATTGATTTTCGCTTAGTAAATTAAACTAGGGTTGGATTAAGTGGTTAACTGCTAGGGGTGAAATCCTCATAACCTAGGATAAGAGAATGGCTTCTGAATCAGAGGAAACAACACGTTTTTAATACTATTAATTTCGTATTCCAATTTGTTTGTTCTTAAATTCACAAACAACCACCCCTCCAATTGTTACTGTTTTAATGAAGCATATTATGAACATTTGGTCAGTCATTGCTCGTTGGGAAATGACCTAGGATCACTTCCCA
Organism: Glycine soja; assembly: GCF_004193775.1. Lineage (NCBI taxonomy): Eukaryota > Viridiplantae > Streptophyta > Magnoliopsida > Fabales > Fabaceae > Glycine > Glycine soja. Next base: position 13,457,849 of record NC_041004.1, on the reverse strand, counting down.
GTTACTGCATTTTAATGTTTATTTGATTTGGGTATGGCCTCGATCACCTTGAATAATCATCCAGAATTACCAAGACATAGTAATTTCCGCCTAAACTCATAGTTCTAGAGGGACCAAATAAATCAATGTGAAGTAGCTCAAGGGGTTTTGAAGTAGAAACAACGTTTTTTCTTTGAAAAGAGGTTTAAACTTACTTCCCTTTTTGACAAGCATCATGATGTAGCTCCATGTGGAGCTTGTAGGCCTTGGATCTTCTTCATCAATGGAGTCTTTTCATTCTTGAAGATCAATGGCAGTAGAATGGAGAAGGAGGAAAGGTGATTGGAGATGCCACTTCAAGGAGAAGATGAGTTAAGAATAAACTCACCACCATAAGAAGCCATGGATAAGAGCTTGAAGGTAAGAAAAGATTAGTGGAGGGAGAGGGAGAGAAGGGGCATGAAATTTAAGCCTCAGATGATCAAGGTTGAAAACATGCACACACAAGGCCTCTTTTTATAGCCTAAGTGTCACACAAAATTGGAGGGAAATTTGAATGTCACTTGAATTTGAATTTGAATTTGTGGAGCCAAAATTTAACTAATTATGATTAGTGAATTTTAGCTATGGTTCAGCCCACTAATCCAAGATCAAGTTCAAGATTCTCTACTAAGTGTGCTTAGGTAAAGCATGAAGGACATGCACAAAGTGTGACTATATGATGTGGCAATGAGGTGTAGCAAGCAAATGCTCACCTCCGCCTTAGAATGGTCCAAAAATTAATTGGATTGAGCTTCTCCCAATTCAATTAAATTTATCTCCCAACACACACACATCAAATAGTGTACTTAATGAATGTGAAATTACAAAATTACCCCTAATACAAAAACTAGTCTAGGTGCCCTAAAATACAAGGGCTGAAAAATCCTACATTACTAGGGTACCCTCCCTACACTATGGAGCCCTAAATACAAGGCCCAAAATATAATGAAACCTTAATCAATACATACAAAGATAAGTGAGCTGATACTTAGCCATGAGCCCAAAATCTACCCTAAGGCTTATGAGAACCATAGGGCCTTCTCCTGCATCTTTGTCCCAATCTTCTTGGAGTCTCCTAGGCATGGCTCTGGTGATGGGTCCCTCATTGGGAGGATTGCATCATCCCCTCCCTCTTGAAGAGGATTTGTCCTTAAATTTGTAGACCCCTTATCATCTAAATCAGCTACACCTACAAAAGGAACCAAATCAGTAATGTTAAAGGTGTTGCTAACTCCATACTCCTCTGAGAGGTCTAGCCTATAAGCATTGTAGTTGATCCTCTCATTGACCTGAAAAGAGCCATCACCTCTGGGCTAAGTTTGGACTTTCTCTTAGTAGGAAATCTATCCTTCCTAAGATATAGCCAAACCCAATCCCCTTTATTAAGCACCAACTCCTTCCTTCCTCTATTGCCTTTAGCATCATACACCTTTATTTTGGTTCTCTATTGCCTGGTAGTTCTATGAACCTCTCTATTATAGGAAAACTCCACATGATGAAGGTACTCATCCCAAGACTTGTGATTGCCTTTTAGGAAAGTCCTTAACAATGTGGATAGAGATCTATTCACTACTTCTGTCTGCCCATCAGTTTGTAGGTGACAAGTGGCGGAGAAAAGGAGCTCAGTTCCTAGCTTAGCCCATAAAGTTTTCCAATAATGGTTATGGAACTTAGCATCTTTATGGCATGGTATGAAATTTGCCATCTTAGGAAAACCAATAGTCTTAGGAAAACCATGAAGCCTCACAACTTCTCTAAAAAAAAGTCTTAAGATGTGACTAGCATCATCTACCTTATGGCATGGTATGAAATGTGCCATCTTGCTAAACCTATCCACCACCACAAAGATAGAGTCTACACCCCTCTGGGTCCTAGGAAGCCCAAGGACAAAGTTCATACTTATATCTACCCAGGGTGCAGATGGAATGGGTAAGGGTGTGTATAGCCCATGAGGCATCACCCTAAACTTCGCTTGTAAACAAGCCACACACCTAGTGCAATACCTATGGACATATTTTTTTTATATGGGGCCAAAAGAATTTTTCCTTGAGGAAGACAAGAGTCTTATCAATTCCAAAATGCCCCATTAGCCCACCCTCATGGCTCTCTTTGACCAAAAACTTTCTAATGGATCCTTGGGGTATACAAAGCCTTCCCTCCTAGAACAAATACCCCATAGTAATGTAGAATCCATCTTGGGCCTTGTGCCCACAGCTAGCATAAATGGGAGAGAAGTACTCATCAGAAACATACAATTCCCTTATGTTATCAAATCCTAAAATTTGAGCTCCAAGGGAAGAAAGCAATGTGTGTCTCCTAAAAAGAGCATTTGCAACCACATTGGTCTTTCCCTTTTTGTATTTGATAACATATGGAAATTGCTCTAGGAACTATACCCATTTTGCATGCCTCTTGTTTAACTGGCATTGCCCTCTAATGTACTTAAGTAATTCATGATCACTATGGATAAGAAACTCCTTGGAAACAAGGTAACGTTCCCAAGTTTGGAGGGCTCTAACTAAGGCATAAAGCTCCTTATCATATGTGGGGTAGTTAAGAGTGGCACCATGAAGTTTCTCACTAAAGTAAGCAATAGGGTGCCCACCTTGCAACAACATAGCTCCCACACCTACACTAGAGGTATCACACTCTAGCTTAAAAGTTTTTGAAAAGTGACGGAGAGCTAGACGGGTGCCTTGGTGAGCTTTTCTTTGAGCAAAACAAAGGCTTGCTCTTGTCTCTCTCCCCATGTGAATGTCACATTCTTCTTCATCAACTCATTGAGTGGCGAAGCAAGTGTAGAGAAATTAGGAACAAACCTTCTGTAGAAACTTGCCAACCCATGAAAGCTCCTAATATCTCCTACACTTTTTGGGGTGGGCCACTCTTGGATGGCCTTGATTTTCTCAAGGTCCACATGGACCCCATTTTTGCTAACCACAAAACCTAAGAAGACTGTACTATCGACACAAAAAGTTCATTTATCTATATTAGTAAAAAGAGTGTGTTTCCTAAGAACTAAAAGAAATTTCCTTAGATGTCTTAAGTGATCGTCTAGGTCCCTACTATAGACTAAGATATCATCGAAGTAAACAACTACAAACCTACCTATGATTTCCCTTAGGACATGAAGGTACTTGGTGCATTAGTGAGCCCAAAAGGCATCACTAGCCCCTCATACAACCCAAACTTGGTCTTGAAAGTGGTTTTGCACTCATCACCTTCTCTCATCCTTATTTGATGGTAACCACTTTTAAGATCAATTTTGGAAAATATATTTGCACCATGCAAATCATCAAGCCTAGGAATGGGGTGCCTATACTTCATAATTATGTTGTTGATGGCCCTACAATCTGTACACACTCTACTTACCATTCTTTTGTTTTTCTAACTTTTGCTCATCTATCTTGTCCTTCATTGTAAGTTGATCCTTAGCTGCCTATGAAGGTGTTCGAGTATGCAACACAAATTAGTGCCAAGATGGGTGAAGGTAATCTCATTAGTTAGGCCATTGTAAATGCTCTTCCTATCAAATTGTCATGGCCTTCCTAAAAGAATATGCCTGCCTCCATGGGAACTATATCATAATTAACTGCATCCTTATATGTCTCAATGGAGAAAGGTACCTTCACTTGTTGGTTAACTATCATTTCCCCTTGCTCATTGAGCCATTGAAGTCTATAAGGTTTTCCGTGGAGAATGACAGTGAGGTTAAACTTGGAAACTAATCTTGTGATACAACAATTGCAACAAGATCCACTATCCACAATGAGAGAACAAGTTTTATCTAAAATTTTGCATCTTGTACGAAAGATGTTCTCTCTTTGGGATTGGGATAGATCACAAGATTTACCTCCAAGGAGCCTTCTAACCATTAGGAGGTCACCTTCTTCGTGGGGGTAGACTTTCTCACTAGACTCTTCACCCCTTACTTCATATTCACTTCCACTAGAGGAAGAGGAAGAAGTAGTCTCCTCTTTACTACTATAAATGTCTTAACCCCTCATATCATGGTCTTCTCTGTGGGGCATTGAGAGGCAATGTGACCTCTCCTAAGACATTTGAAGCATTTAATGTTGCTAGTCCTTGCTTAGGAACTAGTCTTAAGGGTGGGTCTCTCTATGGTCTTACCCTTATCTTCCTTGGGTTTTGAATGTGTAGCCCCCAAAATTCCTTGGACTTGGTCCTTCCTTGGATAAGAGTGAAAGCCATAAGATTTTGAAGAAGGATTTCTTTTAAGTTGTTGCTCCACTCTTATACAAAGTTGGACTAGCTCATCTAAGTTCAACCTTGTCCCTCACTTCCATATTAAGTCCACTAAGGAACCTAGCTATGCTTGTTCTTTCCTCTTCCCTAAGTCCAGCTCTTAAAAGGAGTAGTTCCATTTGTTGTCTATATTCTTCAACACTCATACTCCCTTGTCTAAGCCTTTGGAGCTTGTCCATAAGCTCCCTTTCATAGTAGGAGGGAATATGCCTCTTCCTAAGGGAACTCTTAAGATCATTCCAATTCTCTATTGGAGGATCCCCATGAGTCCTTATTTCCCTAACAAGGGAAGTCCACCAATAGAGGGCATACCCTTCAAAGCTAAGGGTAGCCAATGGAACTTTTCTCTCTTCGCTAATATGATAGCAAGCAAAGAGTTGTTCAACCTTCATTTCCCAATCTAGGCAGACCTCAACATTATCTTTTCCATGGAAATATGGGAGGCTAATGTTAACCTCTTGAGGCATTCTATCTTTTTCTCTTCTTTGGGAGTGATGTTTAGTATGTGACCTATGGCGCCCTCTATAATAGTCACTAAGTTCTTCACTTAAACTCTTGCAAGAGTCATGACTACTATAGGAGGCATGCTTTTCTCTTTTCATTTCTTTCATTATTTTTATTCTTTCTTCCTCTCTTATTTTCTCTCTTTCATCTTGACTTATTTCTTCCACTCTTTTTTTTCCTTTTTCTTTTCTCTCTTGTTTTTCTTTCCACAATTTAAGGGATCTCAACTCATCTAATATCTTATACAAGGGGTCCTTAGGAGTAGAACTCTGACAATTAACACTATATGAAGAACGAAGACTCATGTTGGCTCCTAAGTTGTGGTTCTTTCTTGTTGGGGGTTTGAAAACAAAAGGTAAAAGAAACTATAGTTGAAACTAGCCAAAATAAACACTAAAAGAGGTGTGAAAGATAAGGTAAAAACTAATTAGTAAAAAGCAAGCTATCTAGGCGGTTTGACAATGGAAGGAAAAGGAAATTTAAAGCAAGCTAGACGATTTCCTATGTGAAGGCTTGGATGACCCTTTGGAGGTCCCAACTAGCTCTTCACTTAGTCTACACGGTTTACACTAAGCTATTACACACAAATAGAGGTTTGGGTGGTCTCTTGGAGACTCCCAATACACCCCTAAAGAATGTCCAAATACAAGGAATTGCAATTGAAAAAAAAAAATCAGCACTCAATTCTTCTATTACAACATATTTAACAAAACAATTATGGTCTTCAAATTTGTCTTTAATGATTGTTTGTTTTCTCAAGTGTTTCACTCAAAATTTGGTGATGCTTTGGTTTCTTTAAATCCAATGGTGCTCCTAGGATGGTTAACATCCAAGACTCAAAAATATTCCTTCGAGCAACACACCAATTTCCTCTTCCAATCCTTACTGTAGGTTCCACTTAAACACAAAATAAGAAGAACACAAGCAAGAAACCAAAAGATGAAATGAAAGCTAAACCAAAAGAAAATCTAACGTGACATTAATTCAATGAGATTCAAGAAAAAAAATAAAGCACCACAAGCCAAGGTGGAATACAAAGGAAGTCCTAATCACTACTACAAAATATAGATTTAACATCGCTACGTTAACATCAGTTTTTGAGAAAACCGATGTTAACAAAAACATGGTGGCATAATGGTAAATAACGTGACTTTCTTAACATCGATTTTAAAAAAAGTTGATGTTAACGTGGTAGGTTAACATCAGTTTTTGATAAACCAATGTTAACATCACTTCCTTAACATCAATTTTTTGAAAAAAACCGATGTTGGTAAATTATAAGTTAACATCATTTAAAAAAAAAAAAACTGATGTTAACTTTCTTGCTTGTATTGGTGCTTTTCTTGGGTTGTTGTTTGCAATGGTACGTAGAGATTGGGCTTCTTGTTCCAATAAGTCATTCACCACTTAAATTTTCTCCTCTATTGCACCAATTGAAAAATAACATATTTTATCTCTTGATTGTTAGTTTTTATTTCCTTTTTTGCTGTGATGTTATTTTTTAATTAGAGATAGAACTAAATGAAAATGGGGCAAATGGTTTGTGTTCTAGCTGCACAGTAACTAGTATCTTGTCAACTACAAGCAACAAAAAATTGATTGAGAACTTACATTTGAGATGTTACTTTTTAAATAAATTTTAGGTGAAATACTTAAGGTGCTTTTTAGTATTGTTCATTGTTCAAAATTTGAGTTTTTCTATCTTCATAACCAAAATGCCTAGCTCTACTGCTCTTTAATATATAGGTTGGTTTTGCATTGCTGGTCAAACTTGTGCATAACTGCATTCACAATGATCTATTGTAGTTATTGGGAGGAATTAAAGCTTGGTATTTTTGGTGATATAAGCTGGTATATAATAGTAATATTGCTATATAGTTTAAACTACAATATTGGGGGATATACAATGCTATGCTCTTGTGTGGGGATGTTAGGTTAGATTTGGTTATCTAGTATTTATTGTTGCTATTATAAATACTTCATAACCTTAGAAATTATCCTATTGTACCTACATGCTATCTCTGGTACCTTATTAATGATATACTTTCTTTTCTGGTTGAATACAAAGGAAAGCACCTAAGATTTTGAAAAGGTTAACGGTTGGAGTTGCATGAGTCTCCTTGCTATGTTTAGACTTATTTTGGCCCTTGGGGAGAGTTTTGCTTGTGTTTGCCCAATCAATCTACATGTCTTTATATATATATATATATATATATATATATATATATATATATGTCCTTCTAATTTGTGTTACTTTGGTGGTAAAGCAGCAGTAAAACCTCATTCTCTCTTTCTGTTGCTCCATATTTCATTTCATCTTTGATTGCGCTACTGCTAGGTTGTCTTCAATATTTAATTGCAACACTGAAATACATAAGGGCTGTAGAATTTATTACTACAGCTACAAACATAAGGGCAATATACCTAGGAGGGGAGATTTGGCAAACCTCAGAACAAACATAACAAGATTTGTTAGGTTCAAATGGCTCCACCAGCATAAGCAGCATGTTTCTTGCTGGATGCTCCAGACAATATGTCATTCTATGAGATGTCTAGAAAAGAATACAAAAACATTAAAATAAAAGTAAGTTACTTGTGTTATAGGATATTCGTTACTTGTGTTAGTTGGTTATAGATTGTTAGTTAGTTTGTTAATTAGTTCCTTGATTGTAAGTTACTACTACTAGTCCAACAAGCTCTATAAGCAGCACATGCATCACACTCATTTACATATTTTCATATTAATCAATATAATGGATATTAAAAGCGTAACACTGCTGCCAACCACCACCTGTTAGTGATCAAGGAACCCATTTTTGAAACAAATCAATGCATGCCATGCTTAAAAAGTACGGGGTTGTACACAGGGTATCCACACCATACCACCCCTAAATGAATGGGCAGGCAGAAATTTCTAACAGGGAGATCAAGAGAATTTTAGAGAAGATTGTGCAGCCAAGCAGGAAAGATTGGAGTACCAGGCTAGATGATGCTCTTTGGGCACATAGGACTGCCTACAAAGCACCCATAGGAATGTCTCCTTATCACTTTTCATTCTTGAGCTAATTAACTGTTTTGCCATGATTGGGTTGCTTGGATGATTTTCACGAATGTCTTGACTCTTTGGATCTCTTCATGTTAGATGTTACCCATTCCTTTCACTCCTTGATGTTCATTGAGAAATATGTAAATGTTTTTGTTTGTCTCTCTTTGATATCCTTGGATTTTTTTCTTTATTTCATTTTGCCCAGGAGTGCAAAAGGCTAAGTATGGGGGGTTTTGATGTGCCATTGTTTTCTCCTATTTCTTAACCCTTTTTGCACCATTTTAAGTACTGATTAATCTTAATTGTCAAATTAATTAGGCAGTTTTATTATTTGGGCTCATTCAGCTAATTTGATGTTTTTAATCTAATTTCAAGAATTAATGAAGCATTGGGCTTGAATCCAGAATTGGGCTTGGACTTGAAGAGGGCAGACTATTTTATTCTACAAAATTTTATCTTATCTAGACTTTATCTTATCTTGATATTATTTAGATTTGATCTCACCTAGATATTATTTCATCTAGATCTTATCTTATCTTATCTTATCTAGATTTGATTTTATTTTATTTATGAGCTTGGATTTAAAACAGATTTGTAAGCTTTGGGGCTGGAAAAACTATATAACAGCACCAAGATTCTAGTTTAGGCTCTCTCTTTTCTCTCTCATGTTTTCTTTTTTAGTTTTAGGCTCTCTTCTCTTTCTCCTTTTTTTTTCGTTTTTGCAATTCCAGTTCTGACTTTTCGTTTTAGCAATAAAATTTTGTTCTTCAATCTATAATTTCATTCTCTATTGATTAATGGAAGGCTAAGTCCCTAGCGTTGTTTTCTCTTTAGGATCAAGCACAGTTCTCTTTGAGGTTCTATTATTACTGTTAAATTCTGTTCAGTTTTTCCTCTTCACTAATTACTCTGAATTTGTTGCTATTAATTCATGCATGCTTAGTGCTTGATTAATTGTCTCTGCGCTTAATTTACGTTTATGCTTAATGATCGTTTATGAGTAATTGGTGTATGTGCTGCTTAATCACATAATGAATGCCTTATGTTAAATTTCGCTAAGTAATTTAATTTAGGGTTGTATTAAGTGGTTGAACTGATAAAGGATAAACTCTCGTAACCTAGGATAAGAAACTTGCTTGTGTATCAAGGGATGTAACGTGTTTTAATTTTGATATTTTCTAATTCAATTTTACTCGCTGTTTAATTTACAAAAGCAAACAACCCCTCCCCCCCCCCCCCCCATTCGTTACTATTTTCCTACTATCTGTCATGAACATTTGGTGTATCATTGCTCGTTGGGAAACGACCTAGGATCACTTCCTAGTTACTACATTTTAATTTTTATTTGATTCGAGTACGACCTCAATCAACCACCCCATCTAGAATATTATGGATGAAGTTTCCTGAGCGCACCCCCAATTTGATGACCACACCCCCTTCTAGGTTGCTTAGTGATTAAGTTTCCTGAGCCTCCTAATTTGATGAGTGCACCTGCCTCTAGAATGCTCTGGAGGAAGTTTCCTGAGCGCACCCCTCAATTTGATTAGTGCACCCCCTACAGAATGTTCTATATGGTCCCAATGCTAGTTACACCCCCAAGTTTGATAAGTGCAACCCCGTTTTTGTGTTTTTGGCTAATTTCTTTTTGAAACATCGCAGAACTTTATGGATTACGCGATGATGGGTGTTAAGTGTCTCAAAGTGATCAACCAAGGTCCACACACCGACAACAATTGTCCCCGAACGAAATTACGGTACGACAGTTGTCCCTCTTTACTTATCTTTTATTGAAGATAAAAGAGAAGTAAAGATAAGACACTAATTTCGTTCGAGCTGAACCTTCCCATCCAAACGGCCACTTAGCTCAACCAGCGAAACCTGTCAATCAGAAAGAGCAGAAAAAGCATCAGGAGCATTAGTAAAACCCTCAGTGCCTTGAAAGTGATAAAACTGGATAGCCATGACGTCTTCGCATGCTATCGAATGTGATCGCTTCTGGTTAGCAGAGAAGAGTCTTTGCACGTCATCGGACTTGATCGTCTCTGGGTGACAAAGGTAAATCTACAAAAATCTTCAAAATGATTAGAAGTGGATGACTATCATCATCCCAAATATCATCAGACTTGTTTGTCTCTGGATGGTAAAAGGGACTTCGATAGTCTTTGGATAGGAAGGGTGCAGACGACCATATGTTGTCTCCACGTGTCATCGGACTTGCTGTCTCTGGATGACGAAGGTGCGAATAACCATGAGGTATCTCCGTATGCTATTGGACCCTCGAGTCACGATAGCAGAATTGTGTGTACGGATAACCATAAGGTTTGCATGCTATCGGACCCTCGATTCACGATAGCAAAGGTGAGACTTTTCGCGGTCTCGACCGGAAGACGCCGACATCTCCGGGAAGGATGCAGATGACCACATTGTTCTCTGCGTGTCAACGGGCTCGCTTGCCTCTAGTTGATGAAAGGTGCGGATAATCCATAAGGTATCTCCGCATGCTACCGAACCCTTGAGTCACGACAGCACATAAGGTGTGTGCGGATTACCGTATAGGGCATCTCCGCGTACCATCGGACTCAGGTCACGATAGCAAAATGTGTGTTGGGTGGTCGACAAAAGCAGGGTTTTGCTCCTACGTATCCTCAATTGCAATGAGGAACTCAGACCTACGTAGTTCTTCGTGATTTGTGAGACTAAAATAGTCTCGGTGTTCTTTCACTAAAATGAGAACATGCTTTAGCAAAGAGACAAAACCTCCAACTGATCAAGGCAACATATAATTTTTTGAAGAAAAACAATGCGTCTATTGGAGAAGGAAAGTATGCTGATGAAATTTTCTCATAACCACAAATGAGATTTTGGATGTGAGCATTTCGTTTCTAAACGACCATTTAGAGGAAACACTGGGTCCAACTAAAATAGAAGAAAATCACTCGGAGTGTATCAATCTCACACAGGCAAGTGTTTTATCCTAATTCTGAACCATAGATATGTCATGACTTAATTTTGCAAATCATTTTTTTATCAAATCAAAGATAACATGTGTGATCATGGATCAATAGGAATTTTCTTTGGGAGTAGTGTTTTATGGAGGGAAATTTGGCTTTGAGTGTTTTGGCTTTTTCCTTTTCTGCTTTTGATTAGTGCGGGGCGAAAAAGTTGCCAGCGCACAAGATTTTGGTTGGTAATCAAAGGGAGAGGACCACTTCCAGTCGTGGTTTCCTTTCTTTTCTTGTTTGCTTGTGACAATTGTGTATTGTTTAGATATTGTCTGGTCCAAAGACCTTTCTGTATATTTTCTTTAGTTTTCTTCCGATCTTTGATCGGGAATTTTTCTTTCTTTTTTGCTTTCTTCCAATCTTTGATTGGGAATTTTCTTCTTTTGCTTTCTTTCGATCTTTGATCGGGAACTTTCTTTTTCTTTTGTCTTCTTCCGACCTTTGATCGGGAACTTCTCTTTCCTTTTTGTTTTCTTCCAAGGGCGAGGATGGAAATTCTCATCCTGGGTCAAGGTTTATGGTGAGTTGGGATTTTGGCTCAAGGCTTGTAGAACGGCTGGACATGATATTTGTCAGGGTGTTGGTTTGGCCAACAGTTCAGGGATAAAGGAATGTCCCACATTATTTCCTTGACATGCGTGTGATCGAGGCCGTACCCGAATCAAATAAACATTAAAAATTCAGTATCTAGGAAGTGATCCTAGGTCGTCTCCCAACAAGCAATGGTCAACCAAACGTTCATAACAGATAGTAATAAAACAGTAACGAATTGGGGGAGGGGGGTTGTTTGTTTTTGTAAATTAAACAACGAGCAAATTTTAATTAGAAAATGTCAGAATTAAAACGTGTTGTTTCCCCTTGATTTACAAGCAAGTCTCTTATCCTAGGTTACGAGAATTTATCCTTTATCAGTTCAACCATTTAATCCAACACTAAATTAAATTACTAAGCGAAATTTAACATAAGGCAATCATTATGTGATTAAGCAACACATACACCAATTAATCATGAACGAAACTCATCATTAAGTATGAACATAAATTAAGCGCAGAGACAATTAATCAAGCACTAAGCATGCATGGATTAATAGCAACAAATACAGAGTAATAGGTGATGAGGAAAAACTGATCAGAATTCAATAGTAATAATAAAACCTCAAAGAGAGTCGTGCTTGATCCTCAAGAGAAAACAACGCTGGAGACTTAGCCTTCCATTAATCAGTAGAAAACGAAATTGCAGATTGAAGCAGAAAACGAAATTTTATTGCTACATGAATAGTAAAAACTGGAATTGCAAAACCTAAAATTATTCTTTCTCCCAAAACGAAAAGGCCCTTAAAACTAAAACCTTGGTGATGTTATATAGGTTCTCAGCCCCAAAGCTTACAAATTTGTTTTAAGTCCAAGCCCATTAATAAAATAAAATTTGGACAAGATAAGATAAGATTTGATAAAATAAAATCTAGATGAAATAAAATATAGATAAGATAAGATAAAATAAAATCTAGATGAGAAAAAATCTAGATAAGATAAGATTTGGTAGAATAAAATTGTCTGCTCTCTTCAAGTCCAAGCCCAATTGCTTATAATTCTCCTGAAAATAAATTAAAAACACAAAATTAATCCAGTAGGCCCAAATGATAAAAATGCATAATTAATTTGACAATTAAGGCTAATCAGTAATTAAAATGGTGACAAAAAGGGTTAAGAAATAGGAGAAAATGATGACACATCAAATCCCCTCATACTTAGCCTTTTGCACTCCTGGGCAAAATAAAAAAAAAAAAGACAAAGCAAGGGACAAATCCAGAGACATTAAAGAGAAACAAATAGACACAACAACAATTACATATCTCTCAATGAATCTCAAGGAATGAAAAAAATGGATAACATCCAACACGTAAAGAGTTAAAGAGTCAAGGCCGTCATGAAAATCATCCAAGCATCTCAAACATGGCAAGATAGTCAATCAGCTCAAGAATGAAAAGTGATAAAGCCTCACAAGATATGCACTCTATCTCTCAAGTGTCTAGGCTACTGTTTACTCTCAGAGCACCCATGAAAACAAACACCACATAGACTTGGCAAGACTCTAAAATTGACAACCACTGCACATGAGGATCAAAAGGTCTTTTAAGGTTGTAATAGGGCCAAGGACAAGGTAGATGAAAGTATGGTATAGTAGCTAAAACCAAAAGGAATACAGGAGCAATGGGGAATAAGTGGGAAGTAAGAAAAAGTAGTAAACCCCAAAACCAAAATTACAAATTAAGCTTTAAAAAGTAAACCCAAACCCCCCTCACACTTATTCCCAAAACAATTCCAAAGCTCCAAAATTCCTTAAGGATAGGGTGAAATCATGGTTTTTCACTTAAGGCTTGTAATGAGCTTCAAAACAAAGAAAGGGGAACATAGGCTCAAAGGGGCTATCAAAGGAATTAATTCAAGGTAGGCTCATTTGGCTAGACGCTTATAAGAACAAAATGCCTAAATCATCTCCTAACATGCATGTGAAGCAAGAAGTATTAGCCAAGGCTATTGTGCAAGCAATCAATGGGGCAAAACACACTGAATAAAATAGATGATGATGGCTCAAATTCTCACCAAGGGTAAATCTATCACTTTCAATTTGAACTTTCAAAACTAACTTGACATGTAGAGAAAAACAAGGGTTTCAATTCATAAAATGCCAAAAAACTCCTATTTCAAAAACAATTACCCATTACCTGTACATAACCCAAAATTCAAAGAGGAACATGCAATGTTGTACACAAACATAAAACCAAAATAAAAAAATTAACCTAGAAAAAAAAACTAATAAAATTAAACTAGAATACCCAACAAAATTAAAGAACAATCTCCCCCCTCCCCCCCCACACTTAAACAACACATTGTCCTCAATGTAGCACAATCATAAGATCAAGAGCAATCAAAACAATCAATAAATTTGGACAAGTGCAATAAAAGTAAAGAAGGAGACAGAAAAAGAAAACTCCCTAAGTCATGGCAGAAGAGAAGTAGGGTGAAGTAAGGAGGTCTCCTCCACCACTACATCCACCAAGGAGGGATTTGTGAGGAATGGTTTCAGCCGATGTCCATTGACCGTGAAGCTCTTATCTGTGGATTCACTTTTGATCTCAATGGTACCATAAGGAAAAACATTAGTTACCACAAAAGGACCAATCCACTTTGACCTCAACTTACCACTCATGAGTCTGAGCCTAGAGTTATACAATAAAACTTTCTGCCCAACCATGAAGTCCTTCTTAGCTATCAAGCTGTCATGGAACTTCTTGGTCTTCTCCTTGTAGAATTTGGAATTCTCATAAGCTTCTAAACGGATCTCATCTAGCTCATTTAGTTGCAACTTTCTTTCCTCTCCAGCCTGATCAATAGAGAAGTTGCAGGTCTTTACAGCCCAGTAGGCTTTGTGCTCTATCTCTACAGGAAGATGACATGCCTTGCCAAAGACAACCCGATAAGGAGACATTCCTATGGGTGCTTTGTAGGCAGTCCTATGCGCCCAAAGAGCATCATCTAGCCTGGTGCTCCAATCCTTTCTGTTCGGCTGCACAATCTTCTCCTAGATCCTTTTTATCTCCCTGCTTGAAATCTCAGTCTGCCCATTGGTTTGGGGGTGGTATGGTGTGTGTCGCAACCTACCCTTTGGCGGGCGAGCGAGGTGAGGGCTCACGGGTGCGTCTTCCATAGGAGGAAAATGCGCGGAGTCGCCACCAACGTTTATTGAAAGGAAAACGTTAGAAAAACCAAAGGAAATTGGTCATAAAGAATATTCCAGATTCAGGAGTTAGGTTTACGCTTGAGGAAGGTATTAGCACCTCTTACGTTTGTCACAAAGGACAACAGCCTAAGATTTAGAGTTGTGTGAAATCATGTATCCTAAACTTTTTGTCCTTTTTTATTTTTGAGGTCGACAAAAGCGGGGCTTTTGCTCCTACGTATCCTCCATCGAAGAGGAAATCAAACCTACGTAGTTCTTTCAAAAGGAGCGAATCAAGTGATTCTTTTTACTTGGAAGGTGGTCATTTAAGGCGTTGGACCTTAAAATGATCCATTTTACTTGGTAAGGAAAGCTAAGGCGTTGGACCTCTAACCATCTCACGAGGTCGACAAAAGCGGGGCTTTTGCTCCTACGTATCCTCCATCGAAGAGGAAATCAGACCTACGTAGTTCTTGCAAAAGGCAGTAAAGTGATGTGTTGATTTTATGCTTCTGAACGGTCCATGTTAACCGATAAGAGCAAAGAGGATCGTTTAAGGCGTTGGACCTTAAAACGGTTTTTAGTGATTTTTTGCGGACACGCTTGATTTGTGAGTTGATTTTAGCCTTAGTTTCACTTTGGTTATTAGTCAATTCATTCAAGGAAACTTCCAAAGAAAAACGTCCGATCGATTTTTTTTTATTTTATTTAAAGATATTTTGATTATTTTATTATTATTTTGCTTTTTTTTGTTTAACCGAGGTTACAGCGTGAACGATGGGTTAGATTTTGTTTTAACAGTGATTAAACGAGATTACAACACAAATGACCGGTTGAAATTCATTTTATCATTTATTAGGTGAGAAAACGGCTTAAACGATCGGTTTAAGCTCGTTAAAAACAGAAGAAAAGAAAACCGAAAATGAACGAAATGAAGATGAAAGCTAAAAAAAACAAGAAATGAATTGAAAGTCTCGGATTCGAAAACTTACCTGTTGAAGAACGAAGAACGAACGAAGAACGGATGAAGAACGATGGAAAACCTACACAGATTTGCTCACGGAAACGTCTCGGAAGCGTTATGGAAGCACCTCAGCTTGGATTTTCTTCACGGAAACAATTTTTTTCACCAAAAACAGCTGAAATGCATAGCCATGGGGATCAGGGGTCCTTGGAATAGTCCCCTTTTGCCTTTTTATAGGAAAAAGGGGGAGGAGATTGCCGCCCAGCTCACCCAGGCAAGCTGGGTTGCTTCCTCCAGAAGCAACCCTGCTTCGAAAATACTCTAGAAGGCCCAAAATCAAAATTTCGAAAATTGCTATTTGCGTCCCCCCATTTTGCTAAATTCACCCCCCTTCTTTAGTAATTTACAGAAAAGTTATGGAAGCCTTACGGAAGCATATAGGACTTGATTTTCTTCTCTTTTTTTTTCTCTTCCTTCTCACCCATATTAAGTGATATATGCTTATTTAGGGTTATAGGAATTTTAGGGAAGCATTACGGAAGCCCTAGAAGCCATTTTTTAACAAAACAGGGGAGGTGGTTGCCGCCCAGCTCGCCCAGGTGAGCTAGGTTGCTTCCACCTTAAGCAAGAAAATGCCCAGAATCCTCTAGAAAGGCCCAGATTTGATAATTGCTATTTGCACCCCCCATTTTACTAAATACATCCCCTTTGCCCCTTTTTTGCTGATTCCTTTTCCGTAACGTTACGGAACTTTATGGATTACATAACGATACTTGTTTTTTTTCCATAATGTCATGAAACTTTACAGATTATGCAACAATGCCCTTTTTGACTTCCGGAATGTTGCGGAACTTTACGGATTGCGCAACAATGCTTCCTTTCGACTTTTGGCATGTTGCGGAACTCCACGGATTACCTAACAATGGTTGTTAAGTACCTCAAAGCGGTCAAGAAAAGGTTGCAAGCCAACAAACAGATGGTCCCCGGACGAAATTAGGGTATGACAATGTGGAAATTCTGTGCACGACCCCATACTTTTTTAGCAAGGCATACATGGATCTGTTACAAAAATGGGTGCCTTGATTACTAACGATGGCTCTAGGGATTCCAAACCTGCAAAACAAATTAGATCTAACAAAATCCACAATGACCTTAGCATCGTTAGTTTTGGTGGGTTTGGCTTCCACCCATTTTGAAACATAATCAACGGCAAGAAGAATATAAACAAAACCAAAAGAGACAGGGAAAGGCTCCATAAAATCTATACCCCAGACATCAAACACCTCACATAATAACATGGGTTGTTGAGGCATTTGCTGTCTCCATGAAAGTGAGCCTCCTACTCTCTGACAAGGCTCACAAGTGTTACAGTTTCTCCACGCATCCTTGAAGATGGTGGGCCAATAGAAACCACAATCAAGCACCTTGCGAGCTGTCCTCTGTATGCCAAGATGGCCACCTGGTGCGGAAGAATGATAGAATTGCAGGACTGAGTCAATCTCATGGTTTGGAATGCATCTCCTAATAACCTGGTCACTGCACAACTTCCACAAATAGGGGTCATCCTAAATATAATGCTTAACATTGCTCTTAATTTTATCATTTTGAGCTTTAGATGCTAAGGGAGGAAAAACAGAAGAAACCAAATAATTCACAATATTAGCAAACCAAGGAGTGGGGAAGGACTCAGAAATACTATACAGAATGTACAAATGGTCATCCGGAAAATCATCCCGAATGGGTGAGTCCATAGACACATGCTTAATCCTACTCAGATGGTTAGCCACGAGGTTCTGTGCACCGCTCCGATCACGGATCTCCAAATCAAACTCTTGGAGCCAAAGCATCCATCTGATCAATCTAGGCTTTGATTCAGCCTTCTTCAACAGGTACTTCAGAGCTACATGGTCAGTATAAATAATAACACGAGCACCAAGCAAATATGAACAAAATTTTTCAAGAGCAAAAACTATCGCTAGTAGCTCCTTCTCTGTGGTAGTGTAATTTGCTTGAGCAGCATCCAAAGTTCTGAAGCGTAGTAGATCACCCGAGGCAGCTTATCAATCTTTTGAGCAAGGACAACCCCCAATGCGTAATTGGATGCATCGCACATTAGCTCAAATGGGGCTGTCCAATCAGGTGCCTGAATGATAGGGGTGGTAGTCATCGCACGCTTGAGGCAATCAAAAGCCTCTTTGCATTGGTCATCAAAATCAAACTCCACCTCCTTTTGCAGCAGATTGGATAATGGAAGGGCTACTTTGCTAAAATCCCTGATAAAGCGCCTATAAAACCCTACATGACCAAGAAAAGAATGAACCTCTTGCACGCAAGAGGGGTAAGGCAATTGTGAAATTACTTCTATTTTTGCAGGGTCAACCTCTATGCCCCTATTCGAAATGATATGCCCTAAAACTATACCTTGTTCTACCATGAAGTGACATTTTTTCAAAATTCAGCACAAGGTTAGTTTCAATGCATCTATTAAGAACTCTATCCAGACTATCCAAACATGCATCAAAAGAGGATCCATAAATAGTAAAATCATCCATAAAAACCTCTATGCAACTCTCTAAAAAATCACTGAAAATGCTAAGCATAAATCGCTGGAAGGTGCATCCTCTTATAGGCAAAAGTGCCAAAGGGACAGGTGAATGTAGTCTTTTCTATAGAAGCAAATGAATTTGATGTTTTGATGATGATCATTATGATTTCATGCAAATGCGCTTTTCAAGTTTAATTCAAGACAATGATTCAAGAATACAAGACAAAACATCAAGATGATCACTAGTATTTTAGGAAGGGAATTCCTAATTGAAATAGCAAAAGGTTTGGCCAAGTAATTTAAGCTAAAAAGTCTTTTTCAAAAGATTTACTCTCTGGTAATCGATTACCAGTGGCCAAAAATGGTTTACAACAGCTATTAAAATTTGAATTCAAATTTTAGACTGTGTAATCGATTACACAATATTGGTAATCAATTACCAGCAGTTAATAAACGTTTTAATTCAAATTTTAAAACCTGTAATCGATTATACAAATCCTATAATCGATTACCAGAGGAGATTTTCAGAAAATTATTTCTAAGAGTCACATCTTTTCAAATGGTTTTTTCATGGCCACCAAAGGTCTATATATATGTGACTTGAAACACGAACTTGCTCAGAGTTTTTCATAACAAAAAGTCTTATTCTCTCAAAGAGCAAAAACATTTCATCCTCTTAAGAATTCCTTGGCCAATACACTTGCAATTCAATAAGGAATTAATTGAGTGCTCATATTGTAAAATCTATCTCTTTCAAGAGAGATTTATTCTTCTCTTCTTTCTAAATTCTCAAAGGGGATTAAGAGACCGAGGGTCTCTTTTTGTAAAGAAATCTGAACACAAAGGAAGGATTGTCCTTGTGTGTTCAGAACTTGTAAAAGGATTTTACATGATAGTGGAACTCTCAAGCGGGTTGCTTGGGGACTGGAAATAGGCACAAGGGTGTGGCCGAACCAGTATAAATCTGAGTTTGCACTTTCTCTTCCCTTAAACTCATTTATTTATTATTGATTTATATTTGTATTCAGATTGTTCTATTTGAATCATTATTTAAGAGTTCATTTTTAAGGGAACTTGCAACTTGCATTGAAATTGAAATAGAATTTTAATTGGGGAAATAGTTTGCTATATCTTAATCCAACCCCCCTTATTAAGATATCTAAGGCCACTTGTCTAACAAGTGGCATCAGAGCTTCATTCTTGTATAAAGTTTAGAAGCTTCAAGAATAATGGCCTCAGCAAACTTCTTATTTCCAGAAGGAAATTCAATCAATAGACCTCCAATCTTTAATGGAGAGGGTTAGCACTACTGGAAAACCCGAATGCAAATTTTTATTGAGGCAATAGACTTAAATATTTGGGAAGCCATAGAAATACGGCCTTATATACCCACCACAGTAGAAAGAACCACAATAGATGGAAGCACAACAAGTGGAAGCACAACAATAGAAAAACCTAGAGATAGATGGTGATGCAAGCTCCATTGGAGCTTGTAGGCCTAGGATCTTCTTCATCAATGGATTCCTTTGCTTCTTGGAAAATGAATGGCAGCGGAATGGAGAAGGAAGAGAGAGAGAGGAGATGCCACTTCAAGGAGAAGATGAGTCTAGAAGAAGCTCACCACCATAGGAGGCCATGGATAAGAGCTTGGGGGAAGAAGGAGATGAATGAAGGGAGAGGGAGAGAAGAGCACTAAATTTTGTGCTCTAAGAGAGCTCTGAACTTTGAAGTTTAATATTCAAATGATCAAAGTTGAAAAAAATGCACACACATGACCTCTATTTATAGCCTAAGTGTCACACAAAATTGGAGGGAAATTCAAATTTCACTTGAATTTGAAATTGAATTTGTGGAGCCAAAATTTCACTAATTATGATTAGTGAATTTTAGTTATGGTTCAGCCCACTAATCCAAGATCAATTCCAAGATTCTCCACTAAGTGTGCTTAGGTGTCATGAGGCATGAAAAGCATGAAGGACATACACAAAGTGTGACTATATGATGTGGCAATGGGGTGTAGTAAGCAAATGCTCACCTCCCCCTCTAAAATTTAATTGGATTGGGCTTCTACCAATTCAATTAAATTTATTTCCAACCACACACATCAAATATCCACTTAGTGCATGTGAAATTACAAAACTACCCCTAATACAAAAACTAGTCTAGGTGCCCTAAAATACAAGGGCTGAAAAATCCTATATTTCTAGGGTACCCTACCTACATTATGGAGCCCTAAATACAAGGCCCAAAAATAATGAAACCTTAATCTAATATTTACAAATATAAGTGGGCTCATACTTAGCCCATGAGCCCGAAATCTACCCTAAGGCTCATAAGAACCCTAGGGCCTTCTCTTGCATCTCTGGCCCAATCTACTTGGAGTTTTCTATCCAATGCCCTTGCGGGGTAGGATTGCATCAGATGGTCTGAAGAGGATCGAAGACGAGTACAATATAATTTAAAAGCCAAAAACATAATTACATCTGCCCTGGGAATGGATGAATATTTCAGGGTTTCAAATTGTAAGAGTGCTAAGGAAATGTGGGACACTTTACAAGTAGCACATGAAGGCACAACAGATGTTAAAAGATCTAGGATAAACACATTAACTCATGAATATGAACTATTTAGGATGAATGCAAATGAAAGCATTCAAGACATGCAAAAGAGGTTCACACATATAGTAAATCATCTTGCAGCCTTAGGGAAAGATTTTCAAAATGAAGATCTCATAAACAAAGTATTAAGATGTCTAAGCAGAGAATGGCAACCTAAAGTAACAGCCATTACTGAATCAAGAGATTTATCTAACATGACTCTTGCTACTCTATTTGGAAAGTTGCAGGAACATGAAATGGAATTGTTGAGATTAAATCAACATGAAGAAAATGACAAGAAAAAGAAGGGAATTGCTCTTAAAGCCTCATCTTCAATCCAAGAAAAAAGTGATAAGGAAATTAATCTAGATGAAGATGATGATCTTAGCCTTTTTGTAAAAAGGTTCAACAAGTTTCTGAAAGTTAGAGGAAGTCAAAGGCGACCAAATTTTAAATCTAAAAGAAGGACATAAATCTCATCTTCTACTCCAAAATGCTTTGAATGCAATCAACCTGGACATCTGAGGGTTGATTGTCCTATCTTCAAGAAAAAGATGGAGAAATCTGAAAAGAAAAATTTTAGTGAAAAGAAAATGAAGAAAGCGTACATCACATGGGATGACAATGATATGGAATCTTCTGAAGATTCAGAAAATGAAGAGATAAACCTCTGTCTAATGGCTAAAAGTTATGAAAGCGATGAAGAGGTAACATCTTCAAATAATTTATCCATTTCTTTTGATGAATTACAAGATGCATTTGTTGATTTGCATAAAGAGTCAATCAAACTTGCAAAGTTAGTTTCATCTTCTAAGAAAACAATTTCAGATTTAGAAAATGAAATTTCAAAATTAAATAGAGAATTAGATCATCTTAGAACTGAAGTCTCAATTTCTAAATCAAATGAAAACGTTTATATCTCTACTATTTCTGACAAGAAAATATCTGATTCTTGTAGTTGTTGTGGAAAATATGAAAAAGAAATTAAAGATTTGAAAAACTCACTTGCAAAATTTTCTTATAGTAAAAATAATTTAGATGTCATATTAGGAAAACAAAGATGTGTCTCTAATAAGGTTGGAATAGGATATAAACCTGAAAAACAACAAAAATTTCATGAAAACCTCTTTACTTCCACACAAAAATATAATTCTAGTTCTATCACTTGTTTTTACTGTGGAAGAAAAGGGCATGGCACATCTACTTGTTATTTTAAGAAAAACTACAACAACATTAAAATGATATGGGTCCCAAAAGGATCTTCAGTCTACACTAACACACAAGGACCCAATAAAGTTTGGGTACCTAAGTCAAAAACTTGATTATGTAGGTGTCTTTGAGGAAGGAATGGTACATAGATAGCGGATGTTCAAAATATATGACTGGAGATGCATCAAAGTTTACACATATCTCTCCCAAGAAAAGCGGGCATGTAACTTATGGTGACAACAACAAAGGTAGAATCCTTGGAGTTGGTAAAATAGGTACAAATTCTTCAAACTCCATTGAAAATATTCTACTTGTTGAAGGTCTTAAGCACAACCTACTTAGTGTTAGTCAATTATGTGACAAAGGATATCTAGTATCATTTGATTCTCAAAAATATCTTATAGAACATAAGCATGACACTAATATAAAGCATGTAGGATATAGAGTCAACAATGTATACATGATAGACTTAAGCCTAAAACTAGATAACAATCATTGTTTTCTTAGCAAAGATGATGATCCATGGTTATGGCATAAAAGAATTGCTCACATAAACATGGATCACTTAAACAAATTAATTTCAAAAAATTTAGTAGTGGGTTTGCCTAAATTAAAATTTGAAAAAGATAGACTATGTGATGCATGTCAAAAGGGAAAACAAACTAGAGTCTCTTTCAAACCCAAAAATATTGTTTCAACTACTCAACCCTTACAATTATTGCATATGGATTTATTTGGTCCATCTAGAACCATGAGTTTTGGAGGAAATTACTATGCTCTTGTCATAGTTGATGATTTCTCTAGATATACATGGACATTATTCATTACTCATAAAAGTGATGCATTCGAAGCATTTAGGAAACTTGCTAAAGCTATACAAAACAAGAAAAATCTTAAGATTGCATCCATTAGAAGTGATCATGGGGGTGAATTTGAAAACAAAGATTTTGAATTATTTTGTGATGAACATGGTATTGAGCATAATTTTTCCACACCTAGAATCCCTTAACAAAATGGAGTTGTTGAGAGGAAAAATAGGTCATTGGAAGAAATTGCTAGAACTTTATTAAATGATACTTCTCTTCCAAAATATTTTTGGGCTGAAGCCGTCAATACTGCATGTTACTTCATGAATAGGGCCTTAATAAGACCCATTTTAAAGAAAACCCCATATGATTTATATAATGGTAGAAAACCTAACATTTCACATCTTCATGTTTTTGATTGCAAATGTTTTGTGCTTAATAATGGTAAAGATAATCTAGGAAAAATTGATGCAAAATCTGATGAAGGCATCTTTCTTGGATATTCATTGCAAAGTAAAGCATATAGAATATATAACAAAAGAACTATGAGTATTGAAGAATCCATTCATGTTTCTTTTGATGAATCTAATGCTATTCTATCAAGAAAGAATATACTAGATGATATTGCAGAATCTTTAGAACAAATTCATATTCATGGATAAGATTCTAAAGGAAAAGGGAAAGGAAGCAATGAAGATCCTCAAGAAGAAGCAAAATCAAATGATGAACTTCCAAAAGAATGGAAAGCCTCAAAAGATCATCCCCTCGACAGAATTATTGGTGATATCTCAAAAGGGGTAACAACTAGACATTCTCTTAAAGAATTATGCAATAATATGGCTTTTGTATCTATGATTGAACCTAAAAATATAGAAGAAGCCATAATAGATGATAATTGGATAATTGCTATGCAAGAAGAACTGAATCAATTTGAAAGAAACAATGTGTGGGAACTTGTTGAGAAACCTAAAAACTATCCCATCATAGGAACAAAATGGGTATTTAGAAATAAGTTAGATGAACATGGAATAATCATTAGAAATAAGGCTAGATTAGTTGCAAAAGGATATAATCAAGAAAAAGGTATAGATTATGAAGAAACATATGTTCCAGTTGCTAGATTAGAAGCCATTAGAATGCTCTTAGCATATGCATCCATAATGAATTTTAAGCTTTATCAAATGGATGATAAAAGTGCTTTTCTAAATGGCTTAATTCAAGAAGAAGTATATGTTGAACAACCACTAGGTTTTGAAATGTTGGATAAGCCAACTCATGTTTATAAATTGAAAAAGGCTTTATATGGCTTGAAACAAGCCCCTAGGGCTTGGTACGAGCGTCTAAGTAAGTTCCTTTTAGAAAAGGACTTCCCTAGAGGAAAAGTGGATACTACTCTTTTCATAAAGAGAAAATCACATGATATTTTATTAGTTCAAATTTATGTTGATGATATTATTTTTGGATCCACTAATGAATTATTGTGCAAGGAATTCTCTCATGACATGCAAAGTGAGTTTGAAATGTCAATGATGGGAGAACTTAATTTCTTTCTTGGATTGCAAATTAAACAAACCAAGGATGGTATCTTTGTCAATCAATCCAAGTATTGCAAAGAGTTAATCCACAAGTTCGGCATGGAAAATGCTAAGCACATGGCTACACCAATGAGCACTGCTTGCTATCTAGATAAAGATGAAACCGGTCAGTCAATAGATGTTAAGCAATATCGAGGTATGATCGGATCACTTCTTTATTTATCTGCTAGCAAACCTGATATAATTTTTAGTGTGTGTATGTGTGCTAGATTTCAATCAAATCCTAAACAATCACATCTTAGTGCTGTTAAAAGAATCATAAGATATTTAGTAGGCACTATGAACATAGGATTATGGTATCCTAGAAATTCCACATGCACCTTAATTGGATATTCTGATTCAGACTTTGCTGGTTCTAAAACAGATAGAAAGAGCACAAGTGGAACTTGTCAATTCATTGGAGCTGCTCTAGTTTCTTGGCATAGTAAGAAACAAAATAGTGTTGCTTTATCCATTGCAGAAGCGGAATATATTTTTGCCGGCAGTTGTTGTGCACAAATCTTATGGATGAAGCAACAACTTTCTGACTATGGAATCCTTCTTGACCATATACCTATTAGATGTGATAATACAAGTGCAACTAATCTTTCCAAAAATCCAGTTCAACACTCTAGAACTAAACATATAGAAATTAGGCACCATTTTCTAAGAGATCGTGTTCTAAAGGGAGATTGTGTGTTAGAGTTTGTTGATACAAAGAATCAACTTGCTGATATTTTCACAAAACCTCTCCCCAAAGAAACATTCTTCTCTATTAGAAGGGAATTAGGCCTCTTAGATGTTAGTGATTTAGATAAATAAGGATTGATTGATTGATTGATTTTTATGATTGATTGTTTGTGTTAAGAATGTTACTTTGCTTGATTTTGTTTAAATTCTTGTTATTATGATAGGCTTTATGCATTATTGTGTGTTTGATGTTTGAATGATTGAATTAAATGCATTAGTAATAATGATTAATAGTATTATATGTATTTAGCATATACACAGGTAATTTTTAGAGGAACTAGCCTAGTTTATACTCTCGTAATTGATTACCATTCAGTGTAATCGATTACACAAGAACAGGCAGCCTGTAATCGATTACAACATCCTGTAATCGAGTACCAGAAGGCTTACCACTCCTGTAATTGATTATCATACCTTGTAATCAATTACACCTCGTCCTCCTCTATAAATACCTTTGAAACCAGTCACACTGTGTAGCCTCACTCTCTCCCTCGTGCCTCCTTCATCCCTAATTTTCAAATTCTCATATCTTCCTCAATTCTTCACCAAAATTCCCCCAATTGAAATTCTCTAAAACTTCATCAAATGGCAGAATCGTAGAAGAAGAGAAAGGGATCATCCTCCACCATCGCTGTTGCTGGCCATCGCCGCCACGGACCATCTGAAGCACCCATAGCACCTATCCATCCTCCCTTATCATCTCCAAGATCATCCACTCTGTTTTCTTCCGATGATCAACATCTACGGTACCTTTCTCAATTCTCTTCTAGGATCATCTTAGACCCTAAGTACCTATACATAGATTTCTTCAATGATGAGACATTTGATTGTTATCAAGTGTTTCAAAATTCTGGCTTGGTTGATTTTATGTCTTTAAAATTGCATTGTCATCATGAACTTGTCAAAGTCTTTAAAATTGCCTTATTACCCAGTCAAGGTGAACCTTTTGAGGGCACCATTGTTGATGACTGGAAATTTGATTATTCTAGTCATGATGCTCGTCGTATGGTTTGTAATGACCAAGCTGAAATGACCGGTAGATTGCTGGCCGGATCATTGACCTTTGATAATCGCATCATGTACTACATTATTGTTAGAATTTTGCTTCCCTGATCTTCAAATTTGGCTCAAGCCTCCGAGGAGGACTTGATTTTGATGTGGGCTTTCCTTACCGATTGTCAGATCAACTGGGCTCACTTGGTTTGGTACCGAATGCATAAGGCATTACGGGCCAATGCACCTCTCCCTTACCCTTAATTGGTCACTCTGTTTCTCCGTCATTTTCAAATTCCGCTTGATGATGAACCATTTGTTCAAGTCAAGCGTTCCTTTGCTATTGGTGCTGGTGCAGTCACTTCTTTTGGATACCGTAAGGATCGGAATGCTCAATGGCTGAAGAAAGATGCACTTCCTCCACAAGATGAGCGTACTCCTTCTCCTCCTCCTCAGCGAGATGATTCAGCCCTCATAACTGAAGTTCTTTCCGATTTACGGGGTCTTCGTACTTATGTTGGAGAATGTTTTGATTCATTGGATAATCGCTTTGCCAGAATGGATATCCGTCTCACACAGCTTGAAGAAGATGTGGGTTATATTCGTCAGAGCTTCGATCATCCACCACCACCTCCACCTTCTTAGAGTTTAGTTTATAATTTTCTTTTTAAGCCGTGTATTTTGGCTATGGTATTTAAGTTATCATTTTCTGCACTTTATTTATCTTTTGGTATTTGGACTTTAATCTTTTATGATTGGATTTTATGTGTTTTTGAATTATGACTGTTTGAATTATATTTTGGTTATGACTTATATATGTTTTTGGTTGGTTATGACTGTTTGGATTATATTTTGTTCACTTCATTATATTATCTATTATTGATTCCCACGAACTTTGGCTTTTTGATGTTGCCAAAGGGGGAGAAAAATGGGGTGGCATAAAAGTTTAGAAATCAAGTGATCATCAATTCCAAAACATAGGGGGAGTGAACACAATATATTATGCATATACATTGCTTGCTTGCTTGTATCTTGATTTCAGGACTTAAATTGTCATCATCAAAAAGGGGGAGATTGTAGAAGCAAATGAATTTGATGTTTTGATGATGATCATGATGATTTGATGCCAATGCACTTTTCAAGTTTAATTCAAGACAATGATTCAAGAATACAAGACACAACATCAAGATGATCACTAGTATTTTAGGAAGGGAATTCCTAATTGAAATAGCAAAAGGTTTGGCCAAGTAATTTAAGTTAAAAAGTCTTTTTTAAGAGATTTACTCTCTGGTAATCGATTACCAGAGGATGTAATCGATTACCAGTGGCCAAAAATGGTTTACAACAGCTATTAAAATTTGAATTCAAATTTTAGACTGTGTAATCGATTACACAATATTGGTAATCGATTACCAACAGTTAATAAACGTTTTAATTCAAATTTTAAAACCTGTAATCGATTATACAAATCCTGTAATCGATTACCAGAGGAGATTTTCAGAAAATTATTTCTAAGAGTCACATCTTTTCAAATGGTTTTTTCATGGCCACCAAAGGTCTATATATATGTGACTTGAAACACGAATTTGCTCAGAGTTTTTCATAACAAAAAGTCTTATTCTCTCAAAGAGCAAAAACATTTCATCCTCTTAAGAATTCCTTGGCCAATACACTTGCAATTCAATAAGGAATTAATTGAGTGCTCATATTGTAAAATCTATCTCTTTCAAGAGAGATTTATTCTTCTCTTCTTTCTAAATTCTCAAAGGGGATTAAGAGACCGAGGGTCTCTTTTTGTAAAGAAATCTGAACACAAAGGAAGGATTGTCCTTGTGTGTTCAGAACTTGTAAAAGGATTTTACATGATAGTGGAACTCTCAAACGGGTTGCTTGGGGACTGGAAATAGGCACAAAGGTGTGGCCGAACCAGTATAAATCTGAGTTTGCACTTTCTCTTCCCTTAAACTCGTTTATTTATTATTGATTTATATTTATATTCAGATTGTTCTATTTGAATCATTATTTAAGAGTTCATTTTTAAGGGAACTTGCAACTTGCATTGAAATTGAAATAGAATTTTAATTGGGGAAATAGTTTGCAATATCTTAATTCAACCCCCCTTCTTAAGATATTTGAGGCCACTTGTCTAACATTTTCTTGATCCTCAGGAGCAATATGAATTTGTAAATAACTAGAAAAACCATCAAGAAAACAGTAATAAGACTTACCTGCCAAGCGCTCAAGCATTTGATCAATGAATGGCAGGGGAAAATGATCTTTTCTAGTTACCTGGTTTAGCCTACTATAATTAATGCAGACTCGCTAGCTGTTCTGCATTCTTGTGGGGATAAGCTCATCCCTTTCATTCTTAATCACTATGAGGCCTGTCTTTTTAGGGACCACTTGGACTGGACTCACCCATTGGCTGTCAGCAATGGGGTAGATGATTCCAGCTTGCAAGAGCTTGGTCACTTCCTTTTTCACCACATCTAGAATGACGGGGTTGAGTTGCTGCTGTGGCTGCCTCACTGGATTAGCTCCATCCTCTAAAAGTATCCTATGCATGTAGGTAGATGGGCTAATACTAGGAATGTCTGCCAAAGTCTATCCAATGGCTTTCTTGTGCTTCTTGAGAACTAGCAACAACTTCTCCTCTTGCTCAGCAGCAAGGGAGGCAGAGATGATCACTGGAAATTTTTCCTTGTCCTCCAAGTAAGCATATTTGAGGTTTGCTGGTAAGGGCTTCAATTCTGGTGTGGGTGGTGGCTTAACAGTGGGAGGAACCAGGGTAGGAGAAGAAGAAAGTTCCTCAGCCTGTACCTCATAAAGCAAGTCAGAAGTATATGTACTTCCTGGAACATGGTTAGTGCATTTTGACTCTAAAAAATCAACATCAAGAGGTACAACACCCAGAAAATCAGAACCAGACTCAAATTCAAATTCACTCTCAGCATAAAAATCAGATACAGGATCAAATTCAAACTCAGATTCAGATTCAATGCATAAGGAATGACAAGTATGCAAATCAGATAAAAATGGATGTTTCCTACCATGAAGAACAGAATCAAAATCAAACATATAATCATCAACAATCTGATCAATTATCTCAGCATGAAAAACAGAATGATCCTCAAATGGATGTTTCATGGCATCAAGAATGTTAAAATGAACAACAATATCACCAAATTCCATAGAAAATGTGCCAGCATAAACATCTATCTTGGTTCGGGCTATTTTCATAAATGGCCTACCTAAAATAATTGGAACTGAACCATGGGAAAATCCCTCTTCCATATTAAGAACATAAAAATCAACAGGAAAAATAAGTTCACCAACCCGAACCAGCACATCCTCTATGAAACCTGCGGGGTAAGCAACACATCTATTTGCCAAATGAATCACCACATCTGTAGATTGCAAAGGTCCAAGAGATAAAGAATTGAAAATGGACAAAGGCATGACACTAACTGATGCTCCTAGATCTAGCATGGCATTCTCAAATTTACTGTTCCCAATAATGCAAGGTATACAGAAAGTACCTGGGTCCTTACATTTCTCAGGAATGTGAGGAACAGATTTACCTATCAATGCTGACACATTTCTACCCATGGTAATCCTTTCATTGCCTTTGAGCTTCCTTTTATGGGTGCACAGATCCTTTAGAAACTTGGCATATCTTGGAATCTACTTGATGACATCTAGTAGAGGTATGTTCACCTCTACTTTCCTGAAGGTCTCCAAGATCTCCTTTTCCTCTTCTTCCATCTTTTTGTTTGGAATTGCTCTAGGTGGGAATGGAAGAGGGATAGGAGGCTGCTGTAAGTCAGAATTACTAGAAGAAGGTCCACCTGCATGAAAATTTTTGTTAGCAAGCTTTCTCTTTTGTGCAACTATCTCATCCTCTTTTTCAGGTGTAGAATGAAGCTTGACAAGTTCAAGTGCAGGTGCTGCTACTGGTGGAGGCACTTGAATTTGGTTGCCAGACCTCAAGGTGATAGCACTCACATTTTTCGGATTCTGCACAGTTTATGAAGGCAATTTGTCAAAATTTTGGGACTGAGCTTGGTTCATCTGAGTAGCCATTTTCCCCATCTGATTTGTCAGACTCTGAATGGAGGCTCTTGTCTCTTGCTGAAATGGCATATTCTGGATGGTCATTTGCCTTACTAACTCTTCTAAGGAAGGTTGAGGAGGAGCCTCAATTGCTTGTTGTCTTTGTTGTGACTGCTGTTGTTGCTACTGCTATATTGGAGGAGGAACATATGGCTTGCTTGGACCAGCAGCATTCTAGAAAGGAAGGACAGGCTGTTGTTGTTGTGGAGGACTCGTCCATCTCAGATTTGGATGATTCCTCCAACCTGGATTGTATCTATTGCTCGAAAGGTCATAATTATTTTGCTGTTGTTGGTTTTGCTGTTGAGGAGATCTATTATAAATGTTTGTAGCATAAGCTTCAGGTTGCTCATTGACTCCAGATTGCTATAAAGAAGGACAGAGATCTGTATGGTGATCTGCAGAAGAACATAGACCACAGACTCTTGCAAAAGGTGTAGATTTTTGATTCATGGCAAGCTGAGTTACTAGGTTGACCAAGGCATCAAGCTTTTTATTTCCAGTAGATGAAGATGAATTCGTGGCCACCTCATGGACTCCTCTAAGAACAATAGCATCATTTCTTGTACTAAATTGTTAGGAGTTAGAAGCCATCTTCTCAATCAAATTCCTAGCCTCAACAGGGGTCATATCACCAAGAGCTCCACCACTGGCAGCATCAATCATACTCCTCTCCATGTTGCTAAGTCCCTCATAGAAATATTGAAGAAGGAGTTGCTCAGAAATCTGGTGGTGAGGACAGCTTGCACACAATTTCTTGAATCTTTTCCAGTACTCATACAAGCTTTCTCCACTAAGTTGCCAGATGCCTGAAATGTCTTTTCTGATGGCAGTGGTCCTAGATGCAGGGAAGAATTTCTCCAAGAACACCCTCTTAAGGTCATCCCAGCTGAAAATGGACCTAGGAGCAAGGTAGTATAGCCAATCTTTTGCCACTCCCTCTAGAGAATGAGGAAAATCCTTTAGAAAGATATGATCTTCTTGGACATCAGGGGGGTTTCATGGTGGAACAAACAATATGGAATTCCTTAAGATGCTTATAAGGATCTTCACCTGCAAGACCATGAAACTTGGGCAACAAATGTATTCGTCCAGTCTTGAGAACATATGGAACACCCTCATCAGGATATTGAATGCACAAGATTTCATAAGTGAAATCAGGTGCAGCCATCTCCCTAAGAGTCCTCTCACGAGGTGGAGGTTGAGTCGTGTTCTCAGTATAAAAATTAGTAGTGGAATGCTCAAAATCAGAATATTCAGAATCACCCTCAACAAAATGCTCAGAATGCTCAAAATGCACAGAATGACCAGGATGCACACTATGCCTAACTAATCTATGAAAGGTTCTATCTATTTCAGGATCAAAGGGTTGTAAATCACCTGGATTGCCCCTAGTCATGCACTATATGCAGCAAATCATGTGTTTCTCAACAAGCACCTAACAAGGGGGTAAAACTACATCTATACTCAAACGATATCAAAATGAGTTGAAATTTTGTGAGGAACACCCTAAGATCATGACAAGATAGCACAAAAATTTTCAAACAAAAATTCAAAGTCTAACTATGAAAACTACCTAAGCAAAGTTTAGAAAAATAGGACAATAATACTTGTAAAATAAAAAAAAAAACTTAGTAAAGGGCTGATTTTTGGAGTTTGGGAGACCCAAACCAGCTTTAGCGGGTTGTCACAATATGGGAAATGTTTTTCTACCCCAAATGCATATATAATAATAGTTATTCCGATACCCGGAACAAAAGTTATGGTCGTTTTAAGTTTTGCTGAAAACAAGTTCCCAAAATTTTTGTCTCTCTCAAATACTGCCACACCAAGTGCTCTTGGTATTTTTCACACAAAATATGGATCAAAAGAAGCTACCACACAAAAAATCAGCCAAAAATAACAACTCTAACTATCAAAACAAAAATCGCTAATTAAATTTCAAAATTAGTCACTAATTCCAGTCACTAATCACTGTTCATCACTGTTCACAGCAAAACGCAAGGTTGAATCAGTCGCTGAAACAGTCGTTAAACAGGGGACACAACTGAAATGCAAAACAGAACGCTATACAAAATAAGACCGCTAAACACTATTATGAACCTTTGGTGCACTGCTCCCCGGCAACGACGCCAAATTTGATCAAGGCCGTACTCGAATCAAATAAACATTAAAAATGCAGTATCTAGGAAGTGATCCTAGGTCGTCTCCCAACAAGTAATGGTCAACCAAACGTTCATAAAAGATAGTAATAAAACAATAACGCATTGGGGGGGGGGGGTTGTTTGTTTTTGTAAATTAAACAGCGAGCAAATTTTAATTAGAAAATATCAAAATTAAAACACGTTGTTTCCCCTTGATCCACAAGCAAGTCTCTTATCCTAGGTTACGAGAATTTATCCTTTATCAATTCAACCACTTATCCAACCCTAAATTCAATTACTAAGCGAAATTTAACATAAGGCAGTCATTATGTGATTAAACAACACATACACCAATTAATCATGAACGAAACTGATCATTAAGCATGAACGTAAATTAAGCGCAGAGACAATTAATCAAGCACTAAGCATGCATGGATTAATAGCAACAAATACAAAGTAATAGGTGAAGAGGAAAAACTGATCAGAATTCAATAGTAATAAGTCCAAAGCTTACAAATCTGGTGATGTTATATAGGTTCTCAGCCCCAAAGCTTACAAATCTGGTGATGTTATATAGGTTCTCACCCATCTATGTTTTTTAAACAAAACAATAGGGGGACAAACCCTGGAATTTCAATGGATTGATTAAACATCAAACAACTCCATGGCCGTCACTCCAAAATGGTCAAGTGACTAAATCAAACAGAACACACACTCTGAGGGAGTTCCCGGAGAGATTTCCAAAAGATAGGATAAGGTTGCATGAATTAACACCTTTTTCAAAAACTGTGTTTTCCAAAAAAATTAAATCAAAATCAAAATCACAAAATAGGGAAAGAATGTCATGAACATTGTAATACTTTCCATTACATTGCATTGTTTCATATGAAGTCCGCATTTACCGCATTTCAAGACAAAGTTTGCATGCATCTGCATCCCTAAAAATCAAGTTAACTGCATAGATTTCCTACATCTAATGTCCAATCTTGTAAATTTGGGATGACCGGCCCTCTCGATGAGTCGATCTCTTGCTTTCTCACAACGGTGGACCCTTGGGTACTAGTACCTATTGCCTTTAGAGGGCTACATGCCCTCACCTTCAGAGGACTACACGTCCTCACCATCAGAGGAGTACACGTCCTCACCTTCAGAGGACCACACATCCTCGCCATCAGAGGGCTGCACGCCCTAACCTTTAGAGGACTACACGTTCTCTTCTTCAGAAGGCTACATGCCCTCACCTTCAGAGGGCTGCACACCCTCACCTTTAGAGGACAAGAGGTCCTCGCCTATAGAAGACAACACGTCCTCGCCTTCAGAGAACTGCACGTCCTCACCTTCAGAGGGCTACACGCCCTCACCATTAGAGGACCACACGTCCTCGCCTTCAGAGGACTACACGTCCTCGCCTTCAAAGGGCAACACGCCCTCACCTTCAGAGAACTACACGTCCTCGTCTTTAGAGGGCTACACGCCCTCACATTCAGAGGACTACACGTCCTCGCCTTCAAAGAACAACACGTCCTCACCTTGAGGACTACACGTCATCACCTTCAGAGGGCTGCACACCCTTGCCTTCAGAGGACTACATGTCCTCGCCTTCAGAGGGCTACACGCCATCGCTTTCAGAGCACTACATGTCCTCACCATCAGAGGACTACACGTCCTCACCATCAGAGGGCTACATGCCCTCGCCTTTAGAAGACTACACTTCCTCGCTTTCAGAGGACTATGCGTCCTCACCATCAGAGGACTACAAGTCCTTACCTTTAGAGGGATGCACGCCCTCGCCTTCAGAGGACTCCACGTTCGCGCCTTCAGAGGGCTACACACCATCGACTTCAGAGGACTACATGTCCTCGCTTTCAGAGGGCTACACGCCCTCGCCTTCATAGAGCTACACTCCCTCACCTTCAAAGGACTACACATCCTCATCTTCAAAAGACTACATGTCCGCACCTTCAGAGAGCTACACGCCCTCACCATTGGAGGACTACACGTCCTCACCATCAGAGGACTTCGCGTCCTCACCTTTAGAGGGCTGCACGCCCTCGCCTTCAGAGGACTACACATCCTCGCCTTAAGAGGACTGCATGTCGTCCCCTTCAGGGGGACACATGCCCTCGCCTTAAGAGGACTACACGTCCTCGCCTTCAGAGGGCTACACACCCTCACCTTCAGAGGACTACACGTCCTCGCTTTCAGAAGGCTACACGTCCTCGCTTTCAGAAGGCTACACGCCCTCCCCTTCAGAGGACTACATGTCCTCACCTTCGGTTGACTAAACGTCCTTACCTTTAGAGGGCTGCATGCCCTCGCCTTCAGAGGACTACACGTTCGCGGCTTTAGAGGGCTACACACCATCGCCGTCAGAGGACTACACGTCCTCGCTTTCAGAGGGCTACACGCCCTTGGCTTCATAGAGCAACACACCCTCACCTTCAAATGACTACACGTCCTCATCTTTAAAGGACTACACGTCCGCACCTTCCGTGAGCTACACGCCCTCACCTTTGGAGGACTACACGTCCTCACCATAAGAAGACTACACGTCCTCACCTTCAGAGGGATGCACGCCCTCGCCTTCAGAGGGCTACAACCCTCGCCTTCAGAGGACTAGACGTCCTCGCCTTCAGAAGGCTACACGCCCTCCCCTTTAGAGGACAACACGTGCTTGCCTTCAGAGGGCTAAACGCCCTCACCTTCAGAGGACTACATGTTCTCGCCTTCAGAGGACAACACGTCCTCGCCTTGAGGACTACACGTCCTCACCTTCAGAGGGCTGCACGCCCTCACCTTCAGAGGACTACATGTCCTCGCCTTCAGAGGGATACACGCCATCACCTTCAGAGGACTACACATCCTCACCTTCAGAGGACTACACGTCCTCACCTTCAGAGGACTACACGTCCTCACCTTCATAGGGCTACACACCCTCGCCTTTAGAGGACTACACTTCCTCGCTTTCAGAGGACTACACGTCCTCGCCATCAGAGGACTACACGTTCTTACCTTTAGAGGGTTGCACGCCCTCGCCTTCAGAGGACTACACGACCTCACCTTAAGAGGACTACACGTCCTCGCCTTCAGAGGGCTACACGCCCCCTTCTTCAAAGGACTGCACATCCTCGTTTTCAGAGGGCTACATGCCCTCGCCTTCAGGGAGCTACACGCCCTCACCTTCAAAGGACTACACATCCTCATCTTCAAAGGACTACACATCCTCACCTTTAGAGAGCTACAGGCCCTCAACTTTGGAGGACTACAAGTCCTCACCATCAGATGACTACACGTCCTCGCCTTTAGAGGACTAAACGTCCTCCCCTTCAAGGGGCCACACGACCTCGCCTTCAGAGGACTACTCGTCCTCACCTTCAGAGGACTACACGCCCTCGCCTTCAGAGGGCTACACATCCTCTGCATCAGAAGACTACACGTCCTCACCTTTAGAGGATTACACATCCTCGCCTTCAGAGGACTACACGTCCTCGCCTTTGGTGGGTTGCACGCCCTCGCCTTTAAAGGACTACACGTCCTTGCGTTCAGAGGACTACACGTCCTCACCTTCAGAGGGCTGCACGCCCTCACCTTCAGAGGACTACACGTCCTCGCCTTGAGAGGGTTGCACGCCCTCGCCTTCAGAGGGCTACATGTCCTCCTCCTCAGAGGACTACACGTCCTCGCCTTCAGAGGACTACACGCCCTTACCTTCCGAGGACTACTCGTCCTCACCTTTAGAGGACTACATGCCCTCGCCTTCAGAGGGCTGCACGTCCTCTGCTTCAGAAGACTACACGTCCTCACCTTCAGAGGACTACACGTCCTCTCCTTCAGAGGACTACACGTCCTCGCCTTTGGTGGGTTGCACGCCCTCGCCTTTAGAGGACTACACGTCCTTGCATTCAGAGGACTACACGTCCTCACCTTCAGAGGGCTGCACGCCCTCACCTTCAGAGGACTACACGTCCTCGCCTTCAGAGGGTTGCATGCCCTCGCCTTCAGAGGGCTACATGTCCTCCTCCTCAGAGGACTACACGTCCTCACCTTCAGAGGACTACACGCCCTTACCTTCCGAAGCCTACACGTCCTCACCTTTAGAGGACTAGACGTCCTCCCCATAAGAGGACTACACGTCCTCACCTTCAGAGGGCTGCACGCCCTTGCCTTCAGAGGGCTACACATCCTCGCCTTCAGAGGACTGCACGTCCTTGTCTTCAGAGGACTGCACATCCTCGCCTTCAGAGGGCTGCACACCCTCGCCTTCAAAGGGCAACACGTCCTCAACTTCAAAGGGCTGCACACCCTCACCTTTAGAGGGCTACGCGTCCTCACTTTTAGTGGGCTCCACAGCTACACCTTAGGAGAATTTAAGGTCCTCTGCCCTTAATGCTTAACCGAGACTTGCGCTCCCGATTAAGGGGCCAATAGTTTCCTTTTATCAGTTCTTGGGCCACCCCCTGATCCTGGAGGAGGACTAACTGTGCGAGCACAACTTGAGGAGGAGGCTATCGCGCAGCTACTATGCATACCTAGGCAAGATTTCACCCGTGCCGCTGCAAAGAGACGAGTGCAGATCATGCGAACCAACATGACCACTCTTACACAGATATAGATGACGTTGCTACTTAGCAACATTCTACCGAGCGACCATAATGCCAATCTACCCCCTACAGAAGTATCAGTTGGTCTGTGCCGTCATGACATAGGTAAATATGCACGTGGCTCAACTGATTTTTGATGTCATCTATTGTTTGCAGGGATCACACCCACAAGACATCCAGTGGACCCGGAGGAGCCCAACAGGGCCCTGTGGTTTCCAGCTCTGGTTACGGGCCTCTGTCAATCCTATAGGGTGCCCGTCCCCCCCAGCAAGGTCATGCCATCGTGACATAGGTAAGTATGCACTTCTCTCAACTGATTTCTGACGCCATCCACTATTTGCAGGGATCACGCTCGCAAGACACCCAGTGGACCCGGAGAAGTCCAATAGGGTCTTGGGGTTTCCAGCTCTGATTACGGGCCTCTGTCAGTTCTACGGAGTGCCTATCGCCCCCAGTAAGGTCATCAGGCCCCCTACTAATCGAGCTTTCATCAAGAAGTACTGTGCCCCCAAGCAGGCACAGGGCGAGGCATCACAGTAGCCTGGGGATGGCCAGCAGCGGGCAACAGACGCACCGCTACCACCACTAGAGTTCACCTTAGCTCATCCACAAAAAGGTTAGAGCATTGCCTACGACACATGGCCGACCAGCAGGCGACCAAGTCCAAAGCCAAATACAGGCTAAAGGCCCAAGTGGAGAAGAACGAAGGCCCAAGTGGAGAAGGACAAAGCCCCCGAGTGGAGAAGGATGAAGACCCAAGTGGAGAAGGATGAAGGCCCAGAGGCAGAGACACTATCAAGACTATTAATTGTTGCTGAAGGCCCAAGTTAAATATATTTTTTAGTTATAATTTTTATTTATTGTAATTTTGGCCCAAACTATTTAGAAGGCCCATGTCTATTTTTATCTTTTAGTTCAGATACACTATAAGTATTGGTTTTTGTTTTGAATAAAAAAAAACTTTTGGGCATTTTGATAAAATTTGGTGAGAGTTTCTCTCTGGGTTCCTTGTTGAACCAATTATCAGACTTATCAAGGTAATCCTTGTGGCGTCTACCCAGACTTATCTTCCTTCATTGGAAGTGGCGTCTACCCAGACTTATCTTCCTTAATCGGAAGTGGCGTCTACCCAGACTTATCTTCCTTCACTGGAAGTGGCGTCTACCCTGACTTATCTTCCTTCACAGGAAGTGGCGTCATCCAAACCTTCGTAGCCTGTATCAAATGATCCGCCCCGTAAGATTCACATCATCTGGTATCAGAGCTTCGGCTCTTGATACAGGTTCTATCTTATCCTATTATTTTTCTTTGTAATTTGTCTTGGTTCGTGTTTTGTCCTTGTTCTGTTATTTGTTTTTCTTGTTTGCGTCTTGTTGCGTTCTTGTTTGTGTCTTTGTTTCGTTCTTGTTCTTGTCACGTTTGTGTTCTTGTTGTTGTTCTTGTTTCTAGTGTCTTTCAGACTTTGTGTCGTAAAAAAAAATTGTTTGGGTTCTGTTTCAAGTAAAAAAAAAGTTGCAGAAATTTTGAAGAAAAAAAAAAGAGAAGAAAAGAAGAAAGAGAAAAAAGAGAAAGTGGGTGTTTGATCTTTCAACACGAAATTGAGGCAGTTAGAGGCTTTTTTTTGGCAGAAAATCGTGTACCAAATCCCCTTATCTAGATTCTCCTCTGAATTCTGAGCGTTTTGATATATAGTGGGCCTCAAACGGACAACCGTAGCAAAAGTTATGAGCATTTGAAGTTTACTTGTCATATCTGTTATCTTATCTGTTATCCTATCTGTTATCTTATTTGTTATCATATTTGTTATCCAAATTAAATCTAATTTGTTATCCAAATCTGATCTATTATCCAAATCAAATCAAATCAAATTTTTTTATCCAAATCAGATTTGTTATCCAAATCTAATCTGTTATCCAAATCAAATCCAATCTGCTATCCAAATCAAGTCCAAGTTGTTATCCCAAATCAAATCTGTTACTCTGATAATTATATTGTCTTTCCTTTTATTTTATATTACCTTGTGTGTCTAATTCGGTCCATCTAGGAACTTAAGAGGGAACATGAGTGGTAAAAGGCAAGAGTGAAAACATCACACAAAAGCCTATATTGAGAGCATCAAACACGAGTGAACTACCATCAAAGAGAGAAACAAGTGAGTAGAGTGTGGTGAGGTCCTGAATTTTTTTTTTTAATTTACTACTAAATTCTTTTTTCCTTAATCATGGCAAGAGCTGGTGACAATGGTGGTGTATATCATCAACTGGACGAATCTCAACGCTTATTTCTGGACGCGTGGACTACACAGATGCAACGTTTGTTGAACCGCAACAAAGAAAAGCCCTACAGACGAATAGCCAAATCTTCCTCGTTTACTCTTAAACCTCTATCCCCTAGAGAAGTGTGTGATGACCAAATCAGAATGAGAGAAAAGAGAGAACAAGAGAAAGAAAATAGTGAGGCACCACAAAGGAATATGAAAAAGAAGAGTGATACACCCGAGGAAAAGAGTGATACACATAAGAGAGAGAGTGATACACATGAGAGAAAATTTAATTATTTTGCAGAGGCGAGTGAAGTGAGGAAACTGTTACCTGCTCATGAACCACTCAATCTACAGTATTGCAAAGACAGTAAAATTTCTACTGATAATTCTAATGAGTTTACTATTTCTATTTCTCCTAGTGTTCAACCCTTATTGCAGGAATTTAAAAATGTCTTTCCTAAGGAGATTCCTCATGGACTGCCACCTTCAAGAGGCATAGAACATCAAGTTGATCTCCTCCCCGGAGCTTCATTGCCTAACAGGCCAACTTACAAAAGCAATCCCCAAGAGACTCAACGTAAGGATGCACATGCCAAAGTTCAGTATGTGAAAAGATTGTATGACCAAGTGAAGGTGCAAATTGCAAAGAAGAATGAAAGCTATGCCAAGCAAGTCAACAAGAAAAGGAAGGCAGTGGTACTTGAATCCGGTGATGATCCTAGACATTTGAGGACAAATGTTTTCCAAGAAGGAGGGAATGATGAGAATCATGAAACTGGCCAAATACAGGCTAAAGGCCCAAGTGGAGAAGAACGAAGGCCCAAGTGGAGAAGGACAAAGCCCCCGAGTGGAGAAGGATGAAGACCCAAGTGGAGAAGGATGAAGGCCCAGAGGCAGAGACACTATCAAGACTATTAATTGTTGCTGAAGGCCCAAGTTAAATATATTTTTTAGTTATAATTTTTATTTATTGTAATTTTGGCCCAAACTATTTAGAAGGCCCATGTCTATTTTTATCTTTTAGTTCAGATACACTATAAGTATTGGTTTTTGTTTTGAATAAAAAAAAACTTTTGGGCATTTTGATAAAATTTGGTGAGAGTTTCTCTCTGGGTTCCTTGTTGAACCAATTATCAGACTTATCAAGGTAATCCTTGTGGCGTCTACCCAGACTTATCTTCCTTCATTGGAAGTGGCGTCTACCCAGACTTATCTTCCTTAACCGGAAGTGGCGTCTACCCAGACTTATCTTCCTTCACTGGAAGTGGCGTCTACCCTGACTTATCTTCCTTCACTGGAAGTGGCGTCATCCAAACCTTCGTAGCCTGTATCAAATGATCCGCCCCGTAAGATTCACATCACAGTGGACCCGGAGAAGTCCAATAGGGTCTTGGGGTTTCCAGCTCTGATTACGGGCCTCTGTCAGTTCTACGGAGTGCCTATCGCCCCCAGTAAGGTCATCAGGCCCCCTACTAATCGAGCTTTCATCAAGAAGTACTGTGCCCCCAAGCAGGCACAGGGCGAGGCATCACAGTAGCCTGGGGATGGCCAGCAGCGGGCAACAGACGCACCGCTACCACCACTAGAGTTCACCTTAGCTCATCCACAAAAAGGTTAGAGCATTGCCTACGACACATGGCCGACCAGCAGGCGACCAAGTCCAAAGCCAAAGGTAAGCAAAAGTACTAGGTCCGTGACCGACAAGTCATCACGCGTCCAGCTCAAGACGTTAAAGAAGTGTTACTAGGAGGCAACCTAGTACCTTTTAAATTTCTGCTTGTTATTTGATCACCTTTTGTTTCTCAAGTCATAGTAGGACACACCTAGTTGCTCATGATCCTAGGAATTTAAATAAAACAAGCACCAGCTCGAAAGGTAGTCATACCTCACAATATATATATGTATGTTTAGGTAGCAAGATACCTTGGATACGCATGTATATAGCAAAAATACCTCACAAAAATATACATATGTTTAGGTAGCAAAATACCTCATGAAAAAAAACAAAAACAAACAAGAACAAAAAATATATCTTTCGGCTGAAAAGACAACTTGCTTTTGAAAAGAATTAACTTCTAGCTTTTCTTTGAAAAAGATTCACCGATCAAAACAAAGGGTTTTGTTGAAAAAATGTGTATACACCTGAAGAGTGAATGCTATGAAAATTTTCCCAAAATGCCCAAAATGGGCTCAGATAAATGCATAAATTGATAAAAGAGCATGTTTTGGAAACACTGGGTTGACTTAAATAGGAAAAATGAATCCTGATTCCTAGTGTCACTTGACCATAAAAACTTGATGCTTGAGTGTCCACATGGGTGCATGCATGACCAATTTTGCATAAAATTTCCTAATCATCATTATTGCATGTGTGTCATGGAAATAATGTGAGACATCCCCTTTATCCCTGAACCGCTGGCCAAACCGACGCCCTGACATATATCATGTCCAGTCGTTCTACAAGCCTTGAGCCAAAATCCCAACTAACCATTAACCTTGACCCAGGGTGAGAATGCCCATCCTTGCCCTCAAAAGAAAGAAAAAAAAGTTCCCGATCAAAGATTGGAAGAAAGCAAAAAAAGAAAATTCCCAATCAAAGATTGGGAGAAAGCAAAAAAAAAGAAAGAAAGAAAATTTCCGATCAAAGATCGGAAGAAAACAGAAGAAATATGCAGAAAGGTCTCTGGACCAGACAATATCTGAACAATACAAAATTGTCACCACCAAATAAGGAAAGAAAGGAAACTACAACCCGAAGTGGTCCTCTCCCTTTGATCGCCAACCAAAATCCTGTGCGCTAGCGACTTTCTCACCTCACACTAAACAAAAGTAGAAAAGGAAAAGGCCCAAAGACTCAGAGCCAAATTCCTCACCAAAACACTTTTCCCGAAAAAGTCCTATTGATCCAGGATCACGCACGTAATCCTTGATTTGATAGGAAATGATTTGCAAAATTAAGTCATGACATATCTATGGTTCGAAAGTAGGATAAAACACTTACCTATGTGAGATTGATACACTTCGAGTGATTTTATTCTATTTTGTTGGACCCAGTGTTTCCTCTAAATGGTCGTTCGGAAACGAAACGCTAACATCCAAACTCTCATTTATGGTTATGAGAAAATTTCATCAGCATACTCTCATTCCCCAATAAACGCATTGTTTTTCATCAAAAATCATATGTTGCTCTGATCAGTTGGAGGTTTTGTTTCTTTACTAAAGCATGTTGACATTTTAGTGAAAGAACACTGAGACTATTTTAGTCTCACAAGAAAGAACTACGTAGGTCTGAGTTCCTCATCACAAATGGAGGATACGTAGGAGCAAGAGCCTCGCTTTTGTCGACCACCCCACCTTTTGCTATCATGACCCAAGTGTCGGGTAGCATGCGGAGACACCTTACGGTTATCCGCACCTCGTCATTCGGAGACCCCAACTTCGATTGACAAGCAGAGGCCAATGTGGTCATCTGCACCCTTTCCGTAGATGTCAGCATCTTCCGGTAGAGACTATTTTAGTCTCGAACATCATGAAAGAAAGAACTATGTAGGTCTGAGTACCTCATCACAAATTGAGGATACGAAGGAGCAAAGGCCTCGCTTTTGTCGACTGCCACACACTTTTTGTTATCCTGACCCGTGAAGTCCGGTAACATGCGGAGATAGACAAGTAATTCTCCGCACAGACAATTTCTGTCAATACTAACCCGTGAAGTTAGGGGGCAGGCAGAGATACCCAAGTGGTTATCCGTATAAAAACTTTTTTTGCTATCTGTAAGACTTAACGCAGGATAGCATGCAGAGACTAACGTCATCTTCTGCACCCTTTGTCAATCACGGCCAACAAGCCCGTTGACACGCGGAGATTTACATCGTCTTTCGCGCTTTCTGTCATACTGACCCGTGAAGTCAGGTGACATGCGGAGATACACAAGTAATTTTCCACACAGACAATTTCTGTCAATACTAACCCGTGAAGTTAGGGGGCAGACGGAGATACCCAAGTGGTTATCCGTATAAACACTCTTTCAGTATCCGTAAGACTCAAAGCACGATAGCATGCA
This sequence comes from Glycine soja, assembly GCF_004193775.1. Lineage (NCBI taxonomy): Eukaryota > Viridiplantae > Streptophyta > Magnoliopsida > Fabales > Fabaceae > Glycine > Glycine soja. Next base: position 13,414,668 of record NC_041004.1, on the reverse strand, counting down.
GAGACTAACATCGTCTTCTGCACCCTTTGTCAATCGCGTCCAACGAGCTCGTTGACACGTGGAGATTTACATCATCTTCCGCGCTTTCTGTCATACTGACCCGTGAAGTCAGGTGACATGCGGAGATACACAAGTAATTCTCCGCCCAGACAATTTCTGTTAATACTAACCCGTGAAGTTAGGGGGCAGGCAGAGATACCCAAGTGGTTATCCGTATAAACACTTTTCACTATCCGTAAGACTCAAAGCACGATAGCATGCAGAGACTAACGTTGTCTTCTGGACCCTTTGTCAATCGCGGCCAACGAGCCCGTTGACACGCGGAGATTTACATGTTCTTCCGCGCTTTCTGTCATACTGACCCGTGAAGTCAGGTGACATGCGGAGATACACAAGTAATTCTCCACCCAGACAATTTCTGTTAATACTAACCCGTGAAGTTAGGGGGCAGGCAGAGATACCCAAGTGGTTATCCGTATAAACACTCTTTCACTATCCGTAAGACTCAAAGCACGATAGCATGCAGAGACTAACGTCGTCTTCTGCACCCTTTATCAATCGTGTCCAACGAGCCCGTTGACACACGGAGATTTACATCGTCTTCCACGCTTTCTGTCATACTGACCCGTGAAGTCAGGTGACATGCGAAGATACACAAGTAATTCTCCGTACAAACAATTTCTGTCAATATTAACCAGTGAAGTTAGGGGGCAGGCGGAGATACCCAACTGGTTGTCCGTATAAACACTTTTCACTAACCATAAGACTCAAAGCACGATAGCATGCAGAGACTAACGTCGTCTTCTGCACCCTTTGTCAATCGCGGCCAATGAGCCCGTTGACACGTGGAGATTTACATCGTCTTCCACGCTTTCTGTCATACTGACCCGTGAAGTCAGGTGACATGCGGAGATACACAAGTAATTCTCCGCCCAGACAATTTTTGTCAATACTAACCCGTGAAGTTAAGGGGCAGGCAGATATACCCAAGTGGTTATCCGTATAAACACTTTTCACTATCCGTAAGACTCAAAGCAGGATAGCATGCAGAGGCTAACGTCATCTTCTGCACCCTTTGTCAATCACGGCCACAAGCCCGTTGACACGCGAAGATTTACGTCGTCTTTCTACTGACCCGTGAAGTCAGGTGACATGCGGAGATACACAAGTAATTTTCCGCACAGACAATTTCTGTCAATACTAACCCGTGAAGTTAGGGGGCAGACGGAGATACCCAAGTGGTTATCCGTATAAACACTCTTTCAGTATCCGTAAGACTCAAAGCACGATAGCATGCAGAGACTAACGTCGTCTTCTGCACCCTTTGTCAGTCGCGTCCAACGAGCCCATTGACACGCGGAGATTTACATCATCTTCCGCGCTTTCTGTCATACTGACCCGTGAAGTCAGGTGACATGCGGAGATACACAAGTAATTCTCTGCCCAGACAATTTCTTTCAATACTAACCCGTGAAGTTAGGGGGCAGGCAGAGATACCCAAGTGGTTATCCGTATAAACACTTTTCACTATCCGTAAGACTCATAGCACGATAGCATGCAGAGACTAACGTCGTCTTCTGCACCCTTTGTCAATCGCGGCCAACGAGCCCGTTGACACGCGGAGATTTACATCATCTTCCGCGCTTTCTGTCATACTGACCCATGAAGTCAGGTGACATGCGGAGATACACAAGTAAATCACCGCCCAGACAATTTCTGTTAATACTAACCCGTGAAGTTAAGGGGCAGGCAGAGATACCCAAGTGGTTATCCGTATAAACACTTTTCACTATCCGTAAGACTCAAAGCACGATAGCATGCAGAGACTAACGTTGTCTTCTGGACCCTTTGTCAATCGCGGCCAACGAGCCCGTTGACACGCGGAGATTTACATGTTCTTCCGCGCTTTCTGTCATACTGACCCGTGAAGTCAGGTGACATGCGGAGATACACAAGTAATTCTCCGCCCAGACAATTTCTGTTAATACTAACCCGTGAAGTTAGGGGGAAGGCAGAGATACCCAAGTGGTTATCCGTATAAACACTCTTTCACTATCCGTAAGACTCAAAGCACGATAGCATGCAGAGACTAACGTCGTCTTCTGCACCCTTTATCAATCGTGTCCAACGAGCCCGTTGACACACGGAGATTTACATCGTCTTCCACGCTTTCTGTCATACTAACCCGTGAAGTCAGGTGACATGCGAAGATACACAAGTAATTCTCCGTACAAACAATTTCTGTCAATATTAACCAGTGAAGTTAGGGGGCAGGCGGAGATACCCAACTGGTTATCCGTATAAAAACTTTTTCGCTATCTGTAAGACTCAAAGCATGATATCATGCAGAGACTAATGTCGTCTTGTGCACCCTTTGTCAATCACGGGCAACAAGCCCGTTGACACGCGGAGATTTACGTCGTCTTTCGCGCTTTCTGTCATACTGACCCGTGAAGTCAGGTGACATGCGGAGATACACAAGTAATTCTCCGCACAGACAATTTCTGTCAATACTAACCCGTGAAGTTAGGGGGTAGACAGAGATACCCAAGTGGTTATCCGTATAAACACTCTTTCACTATCCGTAAGACTCAAAGTATGATAGTATGCAGAGACTAACGTTGTCTTCTGCACCCTTTGTTAATTGCGGCCAACGAGCCCGTTGACACGCGGAGATTTACATCGTCTTCCGCGCTTTCTGTCATACTGACTCGTGAAGTCAAGTGACATGCGGAGATACACAAGTAATTCTCCGCATAGACTATTTCCGTCACTACTAACCCGTGAAGTTAAGGGGCAGGGGGAGATACCGAATTGTTTATCCGTATAAACATTTTTTCGCTATCCATAAGACTCAAAGCATGGTAGCGTGCAGAGACTGACATCGTCTTCTGCATATTTTGTCGTCTTGACCTGTGAAGTCAGGTGACATGCGGGGTTACCTTAGGGTTACCCGCACCTTTCGTCAACCAGGGGCAAACAGGCCGGTTGACGCGCAGAGACTAACATCGTCTTCTGCACTTTTTGTCGTCCTGACCCATGAAGTCAGGTGACATGTGGGGTTAGCTTAGGGTTACCCACACCTTTCGTCAACCAAGGGCAAACGAGCTCGTTGACGCGCAGAGACTAATATCGTCTTCTTCACTTTTTTGTCGTCCTGACCCGTGAAGTGAGGTGACATGCGGGGTTACCTTAGGGTTATCCGCACCTTTCGTCAACCACGGGCAAATGAGCCCGTTGACGCGCAGAACTAACATCATCTTTTGCACTTTCTGTCGTCCTGACCTGTGAAGTCAGGTGACATGTGGGGTTACCGTATGGTTACCCGCACCTTTCGTCAACCAGGGGCAAACGAGCCTATTGATGCGCAGAGACTAACATCGTCTTCTACGCCTTTTGCCATTCAGGGACAGCGAGTCAGGTGGCAGGCGGAGATACCTTATGGTCATCCGCACCTTTCATCAACCGAGGGGAACGAATTCGACGGTATCAGGATGATGTTGGTCGTTCGGTTCTAATTATTTTCAAAAGTTTTGCAGGTTTTACTCTCGTCGTCCGGAAACATTCAAGCCCGACGATGCGCGAGATTCTTCTTTGCTGGGCGGGGGCAATCAAGTGCGATGGCGTAAGGAAGTGTCGTGGTTGTCCCATTTTATTACTTTCAAGACGCTGAAGTTTTGTTGACGCTTCTAATGCCTTTTCTTTCTTTCTGAATGACAGGTTCCGTTGGTAGGGATATTGACCGGCCGAATGATGTTCCGCTCGAATGAAATTAGAGTCTTATCTTTACTTCGCTTTTATCTCCAATAAAAGATAAGTAAAGAGGGGCAACTGTCATACCCTAATTTCGTCTGGGGACCGTTGTTTGGTGGCATGCAACCTTCGCTTCACCGCTTCGGGGTACTTAACACCCATCATTAGGCAATCCATGAAGTTCCGCGACATGCCGGAAGTCGAAAGGAAGCATTGTTGCGCAATCCGTAAAGTTCTGCAACATTCCAGAGGTAAAAAAAGGGCATTGTTGCGTAATCCGTAAGGTTTCGCGACATTCCGGAAAGAAAATAAGTGTCGTTATGTAATTCGTAAAGTTCCGTAACGTTTCGGGAAAAACCAGCAAAAAAACACAAAAACGGGAGTGTATTTAGCAAAGTGGGATGTGTAAATAAACAGGAGTGCATTTAGCAAAAAGGGGGGGGGGGGTGAACTTATCAAGATCCTCCACGTTTTGTTGGAAAATGGTTTCTGGAGCTTCCGAGGCTTTCGTAATGCTTCCGTAAAATTCCTAAAACTCTGAGTAAGCCTATTTCACTTAATATTGGTGAAAGAGAAGCGGTAAAAGAGGGAAATCAAGTCCTATATGCTTCCGTAAAATTCCCATAACCCTAAATAAGCATATTTTACCTAATATGGGTGAGAAGGAAGAGAAAAAAGAAGAAAGTTAAGTCCTATATGCTTCTGTAAGGCTTCCGTAAGTCAATTCCTATACGCCTTAAATGACCTTTGTTCAATTAAAATCTATCTTTCGAAAAAAGATAAAAACAACTTAACCAACGTTTAGTTCTAAAAGAACTACGTAGGTCTGATTTCCTCATCGCAATTGAGAATACGTAGGAGCAAGGGAAACACCCTTGTCGACCACAAAAAGATAAAAAAATACAAAGAGCGTAAAAAGACATAAAAACATAAGAAAGGGAAAATAAAACAAATAGAAGTCATATTTGCACACTTGATTAAAGGTTGTCGTCCCTTGTGACGGACGCATGGGGTGCTAATACCTTCCCCGTGCGTAAAAACAACTCCCGAACCTTTCACACTTAAATTTCGTAGACCACACCTTTCCGGTTTTTTTGACGTTTTCCTTGAATAAACGTTGGTGGCAACTCCGTGCATTTTCCTCCCATGGAAGACGCACCCGCGAGCCCCACGTCGCCCTCCCGCCGAAGGGTAGGTTGCGACAACGAGTAATCTCTGATTGAAAACTCAGGAGCACAGGTTGCTTGAGCAAACAACCCAATGGCTTACACTCACATTCCGGTGGAAGTTGAATAAGCAAAGATGTAATTGTGAGAGGATGAAAGAGACACTAATGTCAAATTTGTCCATATTATTAGCATTGTAACCGTGGTTTACAATAATGGCATAAACTTGAAAATCCTAATGAGTCATTAGAGACATCTAACAACAACCTTCAAATTGCCCCATATGTGGCATCACTTGTCAATGTCAAGATTCACAAGCGAGTCTCCTCAAATTTCAGCCAGCCAGCATCAATTAGACCTTGCACCTTATGTTTCAGGGTCTTACAATGCTCAATGGAATGCCCCAGTGCTCCTCCATGATAAGCACATGTTGCATTTGGGTCGTATCCTTGATAAAATAGAGGTTGAGGAAACTTGGTTGGGGTTATGGCTACCATTGACTTATGGAGTAGATACGGGAGTAAGTCAGCATAGGACACCGGAATTGGTGCAAATTTTATAAGTTCCCTTTTTGAAAAATTTTTGCCTTGTTTCTTTTTAGCAAAATCCCTGCCTTGGTTGGTGTTTTGGTTTGCGCTAAAGGTGGCGTTTCACATTGGTCGTGTGGCAGGCAGGCTTTGTGGCTGATTGGGTGGTGGGTAATGAGAAGGGCCGATATTGGCTGAGTAAGGATATTGTTGAGTAGGTGGGAAATTTGGCCATGTAGGAGTGGCAGTCAGAACACGGGTTCCTTTCCCCCTCTCCTTCTTTCTATTTGCCCCTGGCTCTTTACTTGTCAACACGAGACAATTAAATTTTCCAATTCCCAGACCGAATTTGATCCTTTCGCTGGTGACCACTAAATCGGCGAAGCTTGAAGGCATGTAACCCATCATTTTCTCATAGTAGGATACTGGAAACATATCTACTATCATTGGTATCAACTCTTTCTCCATCATTGGGGGTGCCACTTGAGCTGCCATATCCTTCCAGCTTTGGGCGTACCCTCTGAAAGATTCGTGCTCTCCTTTGCACATGCCCCACAGTTGCGTCCTATCCAACTAGGGATCCACCATATTGGTGAAAGGACAATCGTTGAATCCTTTGATGGCTCTCATCCTCTTTTTGATGAGATCGAGTTTTTCCCTTCCTTCCATTGCAAGTGATGGTTCTCCCGCGGAGAAAAGTAATGGCCAGATTGGGCGGGGTTGAGAGACTCCCGCGATGTTGGGCTTAGGCAGTGCATCAGGCGCCGGTCCCTTGGTGGTGAAATAGGGGCAATTGTCAATGTCTCAGTGGGCGCGCTCTTGAGGACCCTTGTGGGCACACCGAGGGGGCTGCCCATTAAAAGTAGCTGGCGTGGCATGATTCATGTTACCATGCATGGCAGGTGTGAAGTTGGGGGATAAACCATATGTCGAGAAGGCATGCTTGTTGTGAATTTGCACAAAATGGGGGCCGCCCACATCTGAGGCCGGATGATTTATTTGGTTGAGGCCAGATGGAGGAGTCAAGTCCACCCCATCAACAGCGCTTGCAATGGCGGCTGCAACCACATTGACTTCCATTATCTTTTTGATTCTCATCATGGCCTCCATCATTGTGGCCATTTTCTCTTTCATGGCCTCCATGTCGGCCTTTATCCGCTCTTGCACCTCCTCTGTTTCACCTATTGCTCCAACTCTAGCACGCGTTTGGTAAGGGCGTCGTAAAGTGTGTTCTTTCCTTTTGATAACAATGATTAAGTTCGGTTTCAAGGAAAGAATGCAATGAGCAATGCAACCAATGAAAAGCATGGATGTATGCAAATGATGCACTGTTGAAGTATTGCAAATTTTTACGTACGACATGGGGTTGAATCAATTTAGATTTTTAACAAGGTCCATGACATCTTTGTCAAAGTGAAACTGGAAGTCACAAGGACATCAACAGTCCTAAATGTGTTTGGCAATAAACGAAGCAGCGATGTAACTCGATCCATCTTTGGCCCCAATTTTTGCAAGATGGTTACTTCCATACTTTAACTTGACTAAATGAACCTTTTCGTAACAGCATGAGCTTGGTTCAACCCCATAATCCAAGAAAAAGAAGTTTTGACAAATAATACTTTAGCCACATCTCACAACGATGAATGACTTGGGCATACTCATGATGTGCATGTCAGATGTAATTATAAGGTTTGAGATGCCCAATGAAACATCATTTTCCTAGTTAACCACGCATTAGGTACCTTGCTCAATCATTTTGTTTTGTTTTTTTTTTTTTTGAGAAATGGGTTTATGATTCTAGCATGGTTGGCTCATGGTACCTAACACATGCAACTAAGAATGCAATGTGAATTTTCATGCTTTCTTTTTTGTTTTTGTTTTGCAGAGGAAAATGCAAGGATCATGCATGAGTGGACATGACATGCAATAGGATGTATGCAATTGTCAGAACAAAAGAGCATGCTAAATGCAGATGTGTGGTAATGCAGTGATTTATGCAAAATGCAATGCACGAATATGATAAATGACAAATGCGGGACTGATATGTCCATTGCGATGTCATAAAGAGATGCATGATGCAATCAAGGAAAATGCCAGAGTAAGTTTGCTACGTGCCCTTAATTCGGGAATCTAATGGGAAAGATCCAAAAAGTCCACTGCTAGTGATAGTTCCCAAGGGTGGTTTTATGTAACCTTGCTGGCTTCTAGAGATATCATCCTCTTAAGTAATACATTGTGGCGATAGAGACTATCAGCGACAACACATCACTAAAAAAGCAAAACTCTAGATGAGGCTTCATTGTCATCAAGCGAGTCGGAGACTCAGCATGACCACAGATCGACCTCCACTCCTTATGGCTCACATAGACCCGGGTAAAGGGCCTAGTATCTCAATGTGTGTGTGAGGTGTAGGTGTCATGTGTGTGTAGAAAAAGTATTTCTAACTATGAATGTAATCGATAGACGAACACACCAAACACAGCATCACAGCAAAGATTATATACTAATATGTAAAACAAAAGATTATATACAAACATGTACAACAAAGGATAAAAGGGAAAGGGAACATAAATAAAGAAGGAGTCATGATAACAACATTGCACACTGACTGAGCAGCCTAACTCTCTAACTGTCCCCAGTGGCGTCGCCAACTATCGCGACCTACCCTTCGGCAGGAGGGCAATGTGAATGCTCACGGGTGCGTCTTCCAAGGAAGGAAAACGCGCGAAGTCGCCACCAACGTTTATTTGAGGAAAACATTAGAAAAAACAAATGTGGGTCTACGAACTTTAAGTATGAAAGGTTCAGGAGTTGTTTTTATGCATGGGGAAGGTATTAGCACCCCACGGATCCATCACAAGCGACGACAGCCTCTAATCGAGTGTGTAAGACATGACTTCAAAATTATGTATTTTCCCTCTTTGTATGTTTTTTAGCTTTTTATGGGCCTTTTTGTATTTTTTTTTTATCTTTTTGTGGTGAACAAGGGTGTTTCCCTCGCTCCTACGTATCCTTAATTGCGATGAGGAAATCAAACCTACGTAGTTCTTTGAGAACTAAACGTTGGTTAAGTTGTTTTTATCTTTTTTCGCAAGATATATTTTAACCGAACAAAAGTCGTTTAAGGCATTGGACCTTTAAACGATCTTTTGATTTTTGAAAAGGAGAGAAATGTTAAGGCGTTGGACAATTAACGATCTCTTGGGGTGGTCAACAAAAGAGGAGCTTTTGCTCCTACGTATCCTTAATTGCGATGAGAAACTCAGACCTACGTAGTTCTTCGTGACCGTTTAAGGTGTTGGACCTTAAAACGACTTCAAGTGATTTTTGCAGACAAAGCTTGGTTTGTGAGTTGATTTTAGCCTTAGTTTTCACTGGGTTATTATCAACTCATTTAAAGTAAACTTTGAAAGTAAAATGTCCGATTGATTTTTTTGATTATTTTATTATTATTTTTTCAGAGATATTTTGATTATTTTATTATTATTTTGCCTTTTTTTATTTAACCGAGGTTACAGCACGAACAACTGGTTGGATTTTGTTTTAACAGTGATTAAACGAGATTACAACACAAATGATCGGTTGAAATTCGTTTTATCAATTATTAAACAAGATAACGGTTTAAATAAACAATTGAAAGCTCGTAAAAGTGGTAGAAAATAATACCGAAAGCAAACAAGATGAAGAATGAAAGCGAACAAAACAAGAATGAATTGCAAGCTTCAGATTCGGAAACTTACCGATTGAAGACCGAAGAACAAACGAAGAACGACAAAGAATGGCGAAAAACTTCCACGGAATCGCTCACGGAAACGTCTCGGAAGCGTTACGGAAGCACCTC